>NC_134530.1:120107220-120407220 GCF_050624435.1 Tenrec ecaudatus | reverse complement strand
TTTTGTTAGATTAAGTCCAAATTTCTTTGCATGCCTCTAAAATCATTCAAAGCCAGTCTTTGACTATTCCTTTTCTAGATTTACATGATTCTCACTGACTCTCATTTCCTCCCACGCTCATGGACATCCACATCTTTTTTCTTATTCCCTGCTGTTCTTTCTCTCAGGAATGCTTGCTTCCACATTTTACCATTTCATTAAATTTGTAATTATCCTTTAAGGTCCAGCTCTAATGTGGATTCTTTTCTGTGTGTTTTCTAATTTTTCATAAAGTTAATTATTCCCTCATCTGCACTCCTGTACATTAATGATTTGTTGGAAGCATAATTATGGGGGAAAAAGTTCTTACCAAATCTTACTAAATCCTTAATAAGCACCCACTCCATGTAGGGTCTTGTGTTGGCCGTGTCAAAGGGTTTGTCTAATTGATCTTGTGTGGCTCATCTTTCCTAGTTTAGTAATGTATTCATTGAAAAGTTGTTTATAATGTTTAAGAAGACTAACCAAAACGCGTGTGCTTGTTAACTGACATTATGCTCCATTTTAATGACACAAAGCGCCCTGGTGACACAATGGTTAAGTGCTTAGCTGGTAACTGAAAGGTTGGTAGTTTGAACCTTCCTCGTGCCTCTCTGGTGAAAAAGCTGGGGCTCTGCCGCTTTACAGGTTACAGCCAGGAAAACCCTGTGGGGTTCTACTCCCCGTGGGCTTGTTTATGAGTGTGAACGGACACGCTGGCGCCCAATTGTAATTTCCATTCTCGACCACTAGGTGGCATGGACAATTGATGTTGACAAGAATTATACCAGTTTGGGCCATGGTTTAAAATGAGGGATCGTGAACTTTATTTTACGCTAACAATCATCAATCAATAGTTAAGTAGTACATGTAGAGAACTACTATCATGTATATTGTGCTGTAGCGGTAGTGGTCTACCATAAGCGTGGGAGCAATGATAATTACCTTATCGGAGCTTGAGAGAGATGGCTGTGACAGCTGCTTAGGCCTTGGGAGCTAAGGGACAAGGAGGAGAAGGGTCAAAAGATAAGTCAGGCATAGGCAGGAGACAAGGGGTAAGCGCAGGGCCTTGAGTGCTATATAAAACACTCTAAATTCTTCTGTGTTAGGGAGAGAGGAAGAAGACAAGCTCCTATTCTGTTCTAGTGAGCCATTGTCTCTGAGGATCTGTCTGAATACCGTCCTTCAGGCTCCAGGGCATAGGGACTTTATGCTCTTCGGTTTCTGGTCTTCTCCTCTTTGCCCTATGAGAACAGACAATTTCACATTCTAGACTCTCCGCTGCTGACTGAACATTGCTAGGTTAGTAATATTCCAAGTTATGTGGAGCTAGTCATGGACCTATATGTGGACTAGGATGCATATTAATTGCCTTACTGTATACATATTTAATAATATTTATTAAGAATATTTCTGAAAATGCAAATTTCTCTCATATTTTTGGCCTAAGCATTTCTGTATGTAGGGTGACTATCTTTCCTGGCTTTTTAGGGGTACAATCTTGTTTAAACATTTCATCCTGCATATGGATCAATAACACTCACTTTTGTTGCTAGTGAAACTTGCTCTTAGTCTGAAGTTTGTTATTAACCCCAGAACAGATAGCTAACACAAATGGGAAAAAATAATGAAGTAAAAGAGATGACTAGCATTTTTTCAAAGGGCAGCTTGAGAAGACAAAGTGTTATAATAAAATTTGAAAAGACAGAGGTAGGAAAAAAAAGAAAAACACAATAAGAATTTCTGAGACTAAAAAAACTAAAGAAAAAAATCAGGCCTTGAGTGGTAATGTTAAAAGATTTTATGGGTAAAATATTTGAAGAATGCAGCAAGCACCAAAAAAGGTTGGAAAGAAAAAAACCAAGTCACTGCACCAAAAAGAACTAGTTGACATTAAAGAGTTAGCTTTTGATCAAAACCCATGACACTTAGAGAGGACAGCCATGCTTCACTGTGAGCATTAGCCAAGACATGGCTCCCAGAATTGAGAGGATACCGAAAGAAAGGTTTCCACAAGCTGAGGAAGTATTGGAAAGACTCGCTCATCTATGCCAAGAAATTTGGAAGACAAATACTTGGTCAACTGGCAAAAAGAGATCTACATTTGTATCCATTCCAAAGAAAGATGATTTAATGGAATGCTCAAACTATAGAAAAATGTCCCTGATATTACATAAAGTCAGTAAAACTTTGCTGATGATTATCTAACAATGGTTCCAGCAGGGCATTGACAGGGAACTTCCAGAAATTCAGGCTGGATTCAGAAGAAGGATGAGACAAGAGATGTCATTGCTAATATGAGATGGTCTTAGGTGAAGGCGGAGAGAATACTAGAAAGATATTCACCTGTGTTTTATTGATTATGCAAAGGTATTTACGGATAGCTTGAGAAGAACGGGAATGACAGAATACTTCATGGTGCTTCTGTGGAAGCTGCAGATGAAGCAAGAGGCAGTGGTGCAGCAGAAGGAGAGCAGGCGTCATGGTTTAAAATCAAGAAAGGTACGCAGCAGGGTTGCATCCTCTCAACACGCATTCAATGTGTCCGCTGAGCAAATCCTCAGAGAGGCTGGAATGATGAAGAAGAATGTGGCATCAGGAATGGAGGAAGGTTTATGACAGCCAGAGATATGCAGATGACACGACCTTGCTTGCTGAAAGTGCGAAGGACTTGAAATACTTGCTGATGAAGATCAAGGGTTACAGCCATCGTTCTGTATTACACCTCAATATAAAGAGAACCACAATCCTGGACCAATACAACTGGACCAATAGGTCACACCATGATAAATGGAGAACAGATTGAAGTTGTCAAGGATTTCGTCTTGCTTGGATTTACAATCAGTGCTCATGGAAGCAGCAGTCAAGATATTCTATGAAGTGCGGCATCTAGTAAATATGTAGCACTAGATTTCTCTAGTGTTAGAAAGCAAGGATGTTACTTTGAAGACTAAGGTGGGCCTGATCCAAGCAATGGCATTTTCCAATGCCTCATATACATATGAAAGTGGAATATTGAATAAGGAAGACAGAAGAATATGAATCACAGTGCTGGAGAAGCATATTGAAAATGCCATGGACTGCAGGAAGAACACACGGGTCTGTCTTGGAAGAAGTACATCTAGATTGCTCCTTAGGGCAAGAATGGTGAGACTGCTTCTTATGTATTTTGGACATGTTATAAGGAGAGACCCACTCCTGGGAATGGACTTCATGTCTGGTGACGTGGAAGAGCATCAAAAAAGAGGAAGAACCGGACAAGATGCGCTGACCTGGTGGCTACAACAATGGGCTCAAACAGGAACTGCGATGAAGCTGGCGAAGACCAGGTAGTGCTGTGTTTGGTTCTGTCTTACAGAGGGTCACTCTGCATCGAAACAACCAGCAACAAGTTTTAATTACATCATAGAAGCCTTGTTTGTCCCAAAGTGTTCAGTTTTGATGGTAAGAATTGAAAGTGTTTGTGGATAGGTGACCTTTTCAGATTGACCTGAATAATACAATGGAAAAATATCTTTAATGTAGATCTTTTTAAGTGAAAAAGAAATAGCAAAATAATTGGTATGGTTGGGAATTAGACTCTTATTCCGGGTTCAGGGAGGGAGCTATGGAGTAGGAGGAACTATAAAGTATTTTTAATATGGAAATACATCTCATTAAAGGAGTATATTTAGTAGTTTAAGTAATTATGCATCATAATAACTTGGTAACTATTTTGCTCTTTGGAGAAAACTCAATATTAATTCAAAATTATTAAAAAGTCTAGGAAGTTTATGAAGGTTTTTAAACATTTTCCATCATATATTAGCATCAAACAATGATTTCCAAATTATGTGATATTCTCAGGAACTGTTAGGAGCAATAGATTCAATGTGGCTTAGTTTTAATTGCACTTAGGAGAACCTATTTGTTTTTAGCATTTGAAAGCAAGTCTAAATTGCATCCAGTGGGGGCACTTAGAGTAGTAGGCTTTGGCACCTGCCTCAGGTAAGGAAAGTTTTTGTTTCTTTCATTAGCGCCTGATGCTTTGACAGACCATGGCTTTCCACTGACTGCAAGGAGAGCTGCCAACCATCCCTGCTGGGAGAAGCCAGTCTGGGACTAGCAATGAACTTCTGAAAGAAGTTATTATGCTCTATATGGTTGATCTCCCATGCAAATAAAAGAAGCATTTCATACTGTAGCTAAATGGAGTTGGTATTTCATCCAATGTAAATGGATGGCAGCGTGCTTTCTGGTTTTTATCAAACACTGCATCATTCTCTAAAGTCGCTTCCAAGTTCATCCATCTATAGGGGAGCTGTAAGGTAGAGCTGGAGTAATGTAGACTCGTAGATCTGCAAAGATATTCAAAGGAAGCATCCTGACCAGCATGCATTTATTAATAATAGCTGGAGCACGTGCTGTTAGACTGATGGTAGGGATCTTCCCGCAGATTCTGTGGCCTGCTGATGAAGACTATGCTTTTTTAACAAGTACCCACGGTATCATTCTGGCCTCTCCTTCCACCCTTCCCTTGGAAGATGAAAAGTCGTGAGAGGTGAGGGCTTACCCTTTACAGGAAATTAGGACTGAAACCCCCCACTTGATATTAAATAGTAATATATATATATATGTGTGTATTTATATGATGCTATTTCTAGAACACAGCAGATATGCTCCACTTCAGGGCTTTTGGGCTCTTTAGCTACTCAAAACTCTCTTCCTCTAAACCCTTTTGGGATCATTCCTTACCCCTTGCAGATCTGCATTAGATGTCACCTTTGCGCTTCTTTGCTCCACATTCAAGATAACAGCTTTAACAGTCTTTCTATATTATTCGATATCACTTTAACCATTTGATACATTCATTTTATACTCTATAATACACGTTTTGTCTCTTTCTGAAAAGCACCCCAAAGAGACATCAATTTATTTTCTGGTTTTGGTCACTTTAAAAACACCCAGTACTTACAGTAATGTCTAAAACATAATCAGGACTCAATACATTTATTTGGTCATTGTTGTTGTGAAGTACCTTCAGGTGGGTCCCCACTCAGAGCAACCCCTGTACAGCATAGCCCAAACCCTCCCGATCATGTGCCAGCTTCTCAATTATTCTCGTGTTCTGACCCACCCACGCAGTCCCTGTGTCCATCCAGCTTGTGGAAGGTTTTCCCCTTTTCCCTGCCCCTCTACAGTATCAAGTATGATGTCCTTCTCTACGGATTGGTCTCCCCTGGCAACATGCCCCGATATTTGAACTTGCCATCCTTGCTGCAAAGGAGCATTGTGGCTGTACTTCTTCCAAGCCAGATTTGTTTGTTCTTTGAGCGGTCCGTGTAAAGAATATTTTCTTCGCTAGCACCAGAACTCAAATGCTCCGATTCTCCTTCCGCCTTCCTCATGCAGTGGCCAACGTTCAGACCCATATGAGACCAGTGAAAAGACCATGGATTGGGTCAGGTGCCCCGCAGTCTTCCAAGTAATCACGTTGTTTTTCAACAATTGAAAGAGGTCGCGTGCTGCAGATTTACCCAAATGCAACCCCTCTTGTGCCCTCTTGACTGCTGCTTCCATGAGCATTGGTTTGTGGGTCTCAGCAAGATGAAATCCTCTGACAACTTCAATCTTCTCTCGGTTTCTCAGGATGTTACTTATTGGTTCAGTTGGGAAGATTTTCATTTTCTTTATATTGAGTTATAATTCATTCTGAAGGCTGGAATGTTTGATTTTCATCAGCAAGTGCTTCAAATCTTCATTTTCAGCAAGCAAAGTTGTGTTGTTTGCATATCAAAGGTCATTAATAACCATCCCTGGTCACTAAACGTTCTTCACATAATCCATATTCTCTGATTATTTGCTCAACATACAGAATGAATAACTGTGATGACAGGATGTAACCCTGACATGCACTTTTCCTGGTTTTAAACCATGAAGTATGCCCTTGCCCTGTTTGCACAACTGTCCTTTCCATGGACAGGTCCCACAGGAGCACCGTGTAGTGTCCTGAGATTCCCACTCTTCAAAAGGCTCATCATGACTTGCTATTGTTATCACACTCAAATGCCTTAGCAGAGTCAGTAAAACACAAGCAGACGTTATTCTGGTATTCTCTGCTTTCAGCTAAAATCCATCTGACACCAGCAATGAGATCCGTTGTTCCCCATCCTCTTCTGAAACTGACCTGAACTTCTGGCAGCTTCTTGTCATGTACTGTTGCAGCCGTTGTTGGATGATCTTCAGCAACATTTTATTCGTTTGTGATGTTAATGCTATTATTCTATATTTTGAGCATTCTGTTTCATCATTTCTTTGTAATTGATACTAATATGGAATTGATACAAATATAGCCAGGTATCTGTCTTCCAAATTTCCTGGCATACACGAATGATTGCTTGATCTACTTGTTGAAACGTTTCCATTGGCATTCCATCGATTTCTGGAGCCTTACTTTTGGCTAATGCTTTCAATGAAGTTTGGAGTTCTTATTATTGGTTCTTGCTTATATGCTACTTCCTGAAATGGTGGAATGCTCATTTGGGACAGTGATTCTGTGCATTCTTTCCATCTTCTTTCGCTGCTTCCTGCATCGTTCAGTACTTTATCCACAGACTCAGTGTTGCAACTTGATGCTTTAGTTCTTCCCGTTTAAGCTATGGTGAGCTTGTTCTTCTAACTCTAGGTCTTTCCACATTTCATTATGATATTTTACTTTGTCTTCTTTTGCTGCCCTTTGAAATTTTCTGTTAAGCTCTTTGATTCATCATTTTTCCCATGTGTCTTAGCTACTCCATGATTAAGAGCACGTTTCAGAGCCTCTTCTGACACCCATGCTGATCTTTTCTTCTTTCGTGTCTCTTTAGTGACCTTTTACTTTCTTCCTAAATGATGCTCTTGATGGCATCCCACAGCTCCTCAAATCTATCACTAGTGTTCAGTGCATCAACTCTGTCCTTGAGATGTTCTCAAAATTCAGGTGGGGTGGACTCAAGGTTGACTTTGGGGATCTTGTGGAATTGTTTTAAGTTTCTTCAGCTTTATGCTAAACTTACACAAGGCAATGGATGCTTTATGTCACAGTCAGTCACTGGTCTGGTTTTAGCTGCTGATATGGAGCTTCTCTCTGGCCTTTTCCTATAGACATACTCAATTTGATGTGTATGTTTTCCATCTGGGGAATTCCACATTATAGCCACCATTCGTGTTGCTGGAAAAAAATATTTGTGATGAAGACGTAATCTTGCAAAATTCTGTCCCGCAATCAGCAGCTTCATTTCTATCACAATGATGACTGCATTTTTTGTTTCCAACTTTTGCATTCCAATTGTCAACAATTATTGATGTATTCTTGCAACCTTGCATTCTACTGATATAGACATTGTCTTCAATGTTTCTTTAATGGAAAATTCAGAGACAGAGTTCTTACAGCTTAAACCTATCTTATTTATTTTTTATTGCGGTGACATTTGGAAAAAGCTGAAGGCCAAACACTAAAACAAAGGTCAGTGAAGGAAATACTAAAGGATTTTTTGTTTTTACTTGAGGCCTGGGGTGATCTTCCTTCTCAGTAGTCGTGTCATTTTAAAAAAAGAAAAAGTAATTTCTTTTACTAAGGCAATGCTGACATTGTGCTTCAGGGTTGCTAGGTCTTTGACAGGACTAGGTTTCATGAGTGGGCAGAGGTGCCCATCGACCATTCTCAAACCATGCTGACCTGGGATCTCAAGGACAACAGGACAGATTCGTCCTCTAAGGTCTTTGGGATAAGATTGGATCACTCACTTAGATAACTGTATTGGCTGGGTTAGCTACTACCCCTGGCTGGATTGATGCCAGCTGAATGTTGACCAACCCATGTATGTCCTTCGCAAAGTTGAGAATTTTGGTAGCTTTTAGTTTCCAACGTTTTTGAATATCTTCATCTTATCTGTGTCCTAAACCACATAGCTTGTAGTGTCCTAGAAAAAAATTCAAATACTCATCAAAATAAAGTATTTAGGGAGAATTTTTTTACTGTTATTTCTCATACTTCCGAATCCCTGAAACAAACAGGCAATAATATATTAATTTACCATTACAGAAGGAATACATGGTATTTGTGTATTTTGTTGACAGATACTTAAGATTAGTTTGGCCCTTGATTTAGATAATTCTTCATCAGTAAGGATGAATTAATTTGGTTATTGAAGCATGAGATCCATTCTATTTTCTAAATTTATTACCTACCTATAATCATCTAGAGGTTAGAAGGTTGTTTCAATTTCACCTTGACTGAGAGCCAGCTGGTGAGAGTTTAGGTTCTCTAGGTTATTGTGTTTTAGGCAGGGTTCTCTAGAGAAACAAAACCAGGACATTTAAGATTATATTTAAATACAGCGAGAAGGCATAGAACAGCTAATTAGTCCACACAGCAGTACAGGGGACTCAGTTCAACTCGCTGTCATGGAGCAGGTAATATACTAGAAGTCTTTAGACTCATGTGCGCTGCTGGGTCCAAGGTCAAGGAAGCAGACAGCAGCATGCTCCCTTGGACAAGGGAGGCAAAGACTGCCTGCAGGTAGCCAGCAGCAGTGTGCGTCAGCAACAGTCAGTAGCTCAGGAGCTTAGCATAGCAGACCCAGATGTGATATCAAACTCAAGCAATTCAAAGCATCAGGATCCACCAGCCTTAAGGTCAAGTGATGTAGACACCATCGGTGTGGTGAAGCAGGTCTCGACGGAGCCACAAGCTCTAGTGACACTATCTGTGATCCATGGGTTGGCTTGGTCCCCAGGTGGGATAGCACACAGGTGGAAGCAGAGAACTAGCTGAAGCAGAGAACAAGAGAGAGGAGGGGGCCGGCCTGGCAGAGCCATTAATCTCCTTGCCCTCCAATCAAACTGCAACCTGATTAATCTCACATGTTCCTTTTGGCCAGGTTAGCACAATAAACCTAACTATCACTGTTTTCCTATAGGAAAGGTAGAAAACACAGATATTGAGACTTAAACTCCTTGGCCCAGAGTTGGAGGTCAGCCTCAAGTATCACATATAATGTCTAACACATACAGAATGAAGTCTATGGAAACCTCATCCTCCACTCAGCAATATTGCATTTGTAAGATAATATTAATACAAAATGTTAATGCTCTGTGGACCATTATGTGGCAGCAGACCAACAGCAGTGCAGGAAACATTAACAACTAAAAGGAGTTTTGGATTCCTTGGAGTTTCTAATTGTTGTTCATTACAAAAAGCCACCCCAATCATCTCGAGCCAATTCATGGAGAATTAAACAGATTTGGTTTAATAAAATTTTCAGGTCTCTGAATAAATTATGAATGCATCTTGACTGTTAGGATACATTGACATTAGAAAATGGTAATGAACAGATATTCAAGCGCGGTGGGGGGAAAAATCCCCTCAGCTGATCATCCCATTGGAAACCGATTAAAAGCTGATGAAATGAAAGTTTTTTCACGGGTAGATGTGCAACAAGTCGTGAGTTGTGGACTTTAATAATATATTTTCTTCACAAGCAATAACGCAGCAATTAGGAGATGCTCATTGAGGTAGAAATAATGGTAACCGCTGTGCAGATTAGGTTTGCTGAAGGGAACTCGCAGACACACAGTAAGACAAGCTACTCCAGGTTCTTGCTGGTGTGTAATTTCTACTTTATTTACTTATCATCTCAGTTAAAGAGGACTCCTGGCAGTAATGAGGACACGTAGAATAGTTTAAGATGCTGCAAATTATATCAAAGATAAATCTAATGATTACCTATTCTAATGACAGTGCAATCTTGGTTTTTTTCCTTGTGGGGAAATTGTATGGCTGTGAAAAGCTATGGCTGGGGAGAGTGGCACAGTACAAATATATCCATTATTTTCCTGCCTGCTTTGCTTCTGCATGGCTGTTCATGAAAGCTAGGTAATTTATTCGAGCAGGAACCACTTACCGGATGGTTCATAGACCTTTCCCTGGTGCTGCATGGCCTGGAAGCAACCTGGCAAATATATAAAAATAATAAGCTGGAAAACAGAATGGAACATTTTCCAGTGAGGGGAGAGTGACCTACACGGGTGCTACCAAAATAAGGGGACGGAGGGTCAGGTGAAAATAGCATATTGTCACCTCGTTTCTGTGTGCTATAATTGCCTTAAAAGTAAACACCCGGACGAGACACATCATGAAACTTCAGAACAGCCCGTATTCCTGAGGATGGCTGTATGCACGGCGGGAGAAAGTTAGAGAAAACAGAACCCCCGAACAGAGTTTTGAGAGCCACTGTTTGAGCAATCGCTGCAAGGTGCCAAGATATCAAGATACTTTTTTTCTTTTGTCTTAATTGTACCATGCCCCAGAGCAAATGTTTTTATTTTCATTTTTTTGTAATTATCTCTGCCTTCCCCTTCCACCCCAACCTCCCACCCCGCAACCTCCTGCCAATCTCTTCGGACACAAAGAAGAAAGGCTTGGGTACGTTAAGTTTAAAACAACAACAAACCCAACACCCCATCTTTTGATGTGGAAAGATGCTTGAGTGTGACAAACAAGTGGCTTTCTGACCGCAGCCCAACACGTCATCGCGACACCGCCAGTGCTCCTTTTCAGGCCATACATAATAAGTAATGAGAGACTGAGTCTCACAAGGGGATTTGATGGCAAAGAACAGGCGAAGGAAAAACAACCGAGAGGTGCTGTCAGCTATCCAAACAGATGAGTTTGAAGCATATTTTCAAGAACGCAATTGCAGATTTGACAAATATATTAAGTGTAATGGAGAGTACTTTGAAGCTGATGAGGTTGTTTGCAAAAAATTTAAATACATATCTTTGAACAAATAATTCTGGTTTTGAGGGGTACCCCCTCATCGTGTGTGTGTGTGTGTGTGTGTGCATATCTCAGAACACTTGCCAATTGAACATTTTCCACATGTATGTTTCAGCGACACGATCTATAGTGTTTTCCTTGGTTGACTTCAGAAGTAGATCTCCAGGCCTTTTCTAGTCCGCTTGGAGGCTTCCCTGGCACCTTTGCAGTGTAATAACCTTTGTAGTGCATACGTCTCCACTAACCGACAAGTGGTGCGTGTGCCTGAAGTACATCGACTGAGAATTCAACCAGCACCTCCTACAACTACTACTTCCTCCACATTTGCGTTTTTCAGTAACACAGCTCATTTGACTGCGTGATTCAGAACGGAAGGTGACCCTTTAACCAACCTACTTAAAGGTAGAAAATGCTTCCTCATCCTTCAGGCATCTCTCAGAGTCACAGATTCGCAAAATCCCTGGCATGCTTCCTTACTCAGACCAAACCAAATCCACTGCCATTCTCTATTCTGACTCATAGTGACCCCATATAGGGTTTCTGAGAATGAAAATTAGTACAGGCGCAGACAGCCCCATCTTTACATCTGGAAGCATCTAGTGGACTTGAACTGCTGATGTTATACTTAACAGCCGAATGCATTACCCACAGCATTGGTCCAAGGGTCCTTGGTAGCATTGCTAATTGGCATGCCCCTGCCTCTCTTAGATCTTCAAGGGGACTTCAAAATCTTTTCAGCCTTCCTCTTCTGTCAACTACTGCCAACTGTCAGCCTGTGCATGAAATGAAACCCACTTGTCCCCCTCCAGCTCTGAAATTAAAACTGGGTGTAAGTGTGGTGTTAGCTTCAACTCCGGGCTAGAATATTGGCTGAAGTATTCTATTTCATTTTAAGCTGCTCTGACCAGTTCTATTAGGGGAATGGAGATTACGAGTAGTACAAATATTTAACTTCTACTAGCAGAAAGGTTGAGAGTTTGAACCCACTCGGAGTATCTTGGAAGACATGTCTGGCGATTTGCTTCCAAAAGGTCTTGCTTTGAGATCTTAAACTCAGTGAGTATAAGCTCACTGCCATCAAGTTAATTCTGACTCCTAGTGAGTGACCCTCTAGAACTAGGCAGACCTACTCCTGTGGGTTTCAGAAACGGAAATCTTTACAGGGATAGAAAACCTCATCTTTCTCTCCTGAAGGTCACACCAATGAAAATCCCTTAAAGCAGTTACTTTGTAACACCTGCAGTTGGCGTCAACTCAAGTTTTTATGGTAAGGGACACAGTCCTGAATTTACAATGAAAAGACATGTTTCGGTTAATTGCATTATTGTTGTTAGGTGTTGCTGAGTGGGCTCTGACTCGCAGCTACATTATGCTCAACAGAAGGAAGCACTGCCCAGCCCTTGCGCCATCCTCTCAAGTGTGTTTATGTTTGAGCCCATTGATGCCCATTGATGCAGCCACTGTGTCAACTTCCTCTTTTTGACTACCCTTCTACTTTACCAACCATGATGTCCTCTCCAGAGATTGATCTCTCCTGACACCACGTCCAATATACATGAGATGAAATCTTTCTATCCTGGCCTGTAAGGAATAGTCTGGCTGTACATCTTCCAAGACAGATTTGTTTGTTCTTTTGGCAGTCCTTGGTACTTCCAATATTCTTCTCCAATGCCACAATTCAAATGCTTTGATTCTTGTTTGGTCTTTCTTATTCAATGTCCAATTTTTCCGTGCATATGAAGCAACTGAAAACACCACCGCTTGGGTCAAGAATACCTTAGTCCTCAAAGTGACATCCTTGCTTTTCAACACTCTAAAGGGGTCTTGTGCAGCAGGTTTACCTAATGCAACGCATCTTTTAAACTGCTTCTTCCATGAGCAGATCCATTATGAATCTCTGTAAGATGAAATTCATGACAAATTCGATCTGTTCTCTGTTTATATAATGTTACCTACTGGTTCAGTTGTGAGTATATTGGTTTCTTTACACTGAGCTGTAATCCATGCTGAAGACCACAATCCTTGATCTTCATCAGCAATCGCCTCAAGTTCTCCTCCCTTTCAGCGAGCAACGTTGTGTCATGTGGCTATCAAAGCTTATTACTAAGCTTTGCTCTAATCCTGATCTTGCATTCTTCATAGAATTCAGTTTCTCTGATGATTTTCTCAATATGCATAATATACAGACTTGAATAAGTATGGTAAGGTGCTACAACCTTGACACACACCTTTCCTGATATTATGTCATACAGTATTTACACTACTGCCTCTTGGTCCAGGTCCAGTTTCCACATGAGCACAATGTAGTGTTCTGGGGTGACCATTCTTCTCAAGGCTATCCATAATCTCTTATGATCTGCATAATCAAATGTCTTAGCATAGTCAATAAAATACAAGTAAACATGTCTGGTAGTCTCTGCTTTCAGCTAAGATCCTTCGGACATCAGCAATGATATCCTGTGTTCCATGTCTCCTTTGAATCTGGCCTGGACCTTTGACACTTCCCTGTCAATGTACTGCTGCGACCATTGTTGGGTGATGGTCCGCAACATTTTACTTGTATGTGATATTAATGATGCTGTTCTATAATTTTCACGTTCTTTGGGGCTACCTTTCTTTGGAATAGATACAAATAAGCATCTCTTCCAGTCAGTTGACCAAATAGCTCTCTTCCAAGCTTTTTGCCATAGACGAGTGAGTGCTTCCAGTATTTGATCAGTTTTTTTTTTAACATTTCAACTGGTATTTAATCAGTTCCTGGGCCTTTCTTTTTTTTTTAATTTATTTTTTATTTTATTATTTTATTTTTTTTACATTTTATTAGGGGCTCATACAACTCTTATCACAATCCATACATATATATACATACATCAATTGTATAAAGCACATCCGTACATTCTTTGCCTTAATCATT
Organism: Tenrec ecaudatus; assembly: GCF_050624435.1. Classification (NCBI taxonomy): domain Eukaryota; kingdom Metazoa; phylum Chordata; class Mammalia; order Afrosoricida; family Tenrecidae; genus Tenrec; species Tenrec ecaudatus. Next base: position 120,393,490 of record NC_134530.1, on the reverse strand, counting down.
TTCTTTTTTTTAAAATCATTTTATTGGGGCTCATAAGGCTCTTATCACAATCTGTACATACATCAAATGAGCAAAGCACCCTTATACATTCGTTGCACTCGTCACTCTCATAATTCACCTTCCACTTGGGTTCCTGGAATCAGCTCGGTTTCCCTTTTTTTCCCCCATCCCCCTCCCTCCCCGATCCCATCCCTGGTCCCTTGATAGTTTATAAATAATTATTATATCTTATCTTACACTCCCCGGCGTCTCCCCTCACCCGCCTCCCCCTTGCCAATCTCCCAGAGAGGAGGTTACACATAGATCTCCGAGATCGGTTCTCCCTTTCTACATGCCCTTCCCTCCTGGTGTCGCCACTCCCACCGCTGGTGTTGAAGGGTTCGTCTGTCCTAGATTCCCTGTGCCTCCAGATCCCCACTGCACCGCTGTACATCCTCTGGTACAACCAGGTCCGCAAGGCAAGGTAGGATTGGGGTCATGATGATTGGGGGGGGAGGAAGCGTTCAGGAACTAGAGGAAGGTTTTGAGTTTCATTGTTGTTACACTGAACCCTGTGTGGCCCATCTCCTCCTCACTACCCCTCTGGAAGGGGTGTTCAGCTCTCTACAGGTGGGCATTGGGTCCCCATCATGCACTCCCCCTCTTTCACGGTGATGTGATTCTCACCACCACCCCACCTTTGATGTTGGAGATCTGGTCCTGGGCCTTTCTTTCTGGCTTATGCTTTCTATGCACCTTGAACTTCTTCTGTCGGTCCCATTGGTTCCTACTCACATGCTACTTCTTTGACTTATTGGATGTTGATTAGTTCTTTCTAGTTCAGTGACTCGTGTATTCTTTTCCATCTGCTTTGGCTGCTTCCTGCATTGTTTAATATTTTGCCCACAGAACCCCTCGACATTGCAATGGAAGGTCGGCTTTTTCTTGAGTTCACTTTCAGATATGCTGAGTATGTTCTTCTTTGCTTTCTATCTCTAGGTTTTGGCACATTTCATTCTATTTGGCTGTATCTTCTCAAGTTGCTTTGTAAAATTTGCTGTTCAACTCTTTTATCTCATCATTTGTTCCATACACCTTAGCTGTAGAGCAGGTTTCAGACATCCACTTTGATCTGTTTTTTCTCTGTGTTATTAGGATACATGATCACTTAATGTAATTAGAACATATCATTCATTTTTTTCCCTTGGACATGCTGTATTACCATGGGTCTCTGCTCTGGGACACTTCATTGGGAATTTCTTAAAGCCTTGGAATCCTCTAGAAGATGCACTAAATTCAGCCTCCTGATCTACGAGGGGTAAGATGTCTCAGCGGAGGGAGGAGCAAAAGTGAGGGTTTAAACAAAGGCAATTTAGTTCTAGGTCAGAGATAGCCGTTGGCAAACTTGATTTGCAAAGTTTCAGAGAGCACATATTTTAGATTCTGTGGGATATACAGTTTGCATTACAATGACCTGTGTCATATAGGGCAGACGCTGTCTTATACAATAGGTAAATTCAGTTTGGCTGTGTTGGTATAAAAATGTATTTACCAAAACAAAAAGTCAAACAAACAGGTGGAAGGATGCATTTTACCAGTGAGCCACAGGTTCCAAACCTTTGTCCAAACAAGAGAAAAGGGCAATGCTTGGTCAGCGCACGGCAGGATCTCTCCTGAAGCAGTGCTAGTGGCTGTGACTTTTCGAAAGCCTGAGATCTTTTCTGAGCTTTAGTTTAGTCTTTAAATCTGTTTCCTTCTTTTGTTTTAAGGATGTAGCATCGCCTTTATTTATTTTAGTGCTATTGTGAAGATCAAGTAAGATAATAGATGAGCTCGTCCTTGGTAAACTACAAAACAACGCACAGAATCCTTTAAGGGCGTGCAGAAATACCCATTAAAGACAGCTGTGGCTCTTTGCCGTCCCTAGAAACAAGGCTCTTCAGACATGAACACACTAAGGAAACCACTATTTTTGTTTTAAGGTATTTATATATTAGTTAAAATTATTTCTGAAAATCCAAAGGCTTAAACTAATCTAGTTCTTGGTTTATTCTTTCTATGACTACCCTACCTTGGCTCTAGCTTGAAAATTTAGTATAGTTAGAAAAATACAGCAGTGCTTGATTACATCAGCCAACCCGAAGGAAATTTTTATTTAGAACACTTATTACAAATGTGGCTGGAATTTCTTTGGAAAATATTTCTTCTAATAATAAGGCAAATTTAACACTACATGCAAAGTTTCTGTCTTCATTTCAGAGACCCATGGATCTGTGAGGATTTTAAACTTACTTGATTGTTTTTCTTCTTAGTGATTTGCCTTAAACTTTTCTTTTTCCTATAAATTATTGCTCTTCATTGCTTTTTTCTCCTTTTACACTTTCTTATGATTAAAATTCATCTTTACCTGAATTTATTTGCTTTCCAAAATTGGAGTTTGGTTACAGAGAGAAGAAAGGGTCCTGTTCTTTACTTTCCCCTACATTTTCACCTGCTGAGCCTGGAAGGATTTGTCTAGGGGTATTGACACTGGTGAAATGATTGATCAGTGATTAAATCAAATGTATTTGTATTTCACTATTATCAGAGAGGAGGAACTTATCCTGTGTGTGTGTATTTTCTCTTAACCACTCTATTCCAGAGTGACCTGAACAGAGTGAAGAATCTGTAGCTAGCATAATAAGTATGACTTAAGGACAAAAAAACTCTTGGAAGATGCAAAAGCATTCTATGTTTAAGTGCAAGACAATATTACTTCTGTCATGCCAACCAAAAAAATAGTACCACTGTACCTTGCTTGTCCCTACCAATGCTACCAAAAACTTCACTCAAAATATAGTATAATGTCTAAGACCCTTCAGCACCAGTGATGATGATGATCCCTTCAGGACCAGTGATGAGAGTGGCGATACTAGAAGGGTGGAGGGAAGATGGGGAACGGATTACAAGGATCTACATATAACCTCCTCCCTGGGGGACGGACAAGAGGAAAATGGGTGAAGGGAGGGGCAGAGTCTGGCTGCAGAGAGCAAACAGCAGGATGGGTCAGGAGCATAGCAAAGCAGGCCCAGGTGGGATATAAAACTCAAGCAATGCCAGGTGAGAGAATCCAGCAGCCTCAAGCTCACGCAATGCATGCACTGGCAACTTGAGGCCTCGAAGGGGCCTCAAGTTCTAGCAACACCATCCATGAGCCACTTTTTGTAGTGTGACCTGCAGAAAAATATAGCATCATACTCTAATTGATACTAATTAATAATTCCAAATTAGTATGTCAGTCCTTTTGTAATCTCTAATAGGAGACCTGGTGGCACTGTTGGGTAATAGACTGAGAACTCCAAAGTTGGTGGTTCAAATCCTCCACTCACTCTGCAAAAGAAAAGGGGAAGTCATCTGCTTCTGTAAGGATTTGCAGCCTCTGAAATCCCATATGTGATTGCTATAGGTCAGAACTGACTCTATTGCAGTGTGTGGTGGTGGTGATAGACTCTAAATATCCCTGTGACGTAACGGTTATTAATGATGAGCTATACCCAGCCTGTAGGAGGAAAGACCTGGTGGCTTCTCCCCTAGGATTGCTGTTGTTCGGTGCTATTAGGTTGGCTGTGACTCAAAGGCCTCATGTGCGCAGCAGAGGGAACCGTTGCCTGGCCTTGCATGTTCTGCACATTTTCATGTAGGAGCCCATCCTTGTGAAGCAGTGTGACCTTGGCGCCCACTGGGTCAACCCCTCACAGGGAGGGTCTTCCTCATTTTCATGGCTCCTCTACTCCACCAAGCATGATGTCCTTGTCCTGGAACTGGTCACTTTTGTTAACACCAAGAGCACTTGACATGAAATCTTACCCTCTTAGCATTGAAGGAACATTCTGGGTGTACCTTCTCCAAGACAGAGTTCTGTAATCTGACAAAATTCTTTGCAATGCCTTAGTTCAAACGATTCACTCTTCTTTACCCATTGTTCAGTCTTTGCATGCATACGGAGCCAGGAAAAATACAGGGGCTTGGAGCATATGCACACCCAACATAGAGTCTGCACAGCTCTATTCCTTCTTCCTCAGTCACTCAGCAGTGGTTAGGCACTCGTTTGCTGACCGAAAGGTTGGATATCAGACCCCACTAGCTGCTGTGCAGGAGAAAGGTGTGGCCATCAATGACAGCCAAGGTTACAGTCTTGGAAACCCTACGGGGGCAGTTCAACTCTGTCCTGTAGCTCTATTAGAAGTCAGAAATGATTCAGTCTCCTACTTGCCAGGCATGATAGGAAGTGCTGGGGATATAACGATGGGCTAAAATAGGTCTGATCACTGTCCTTGACTTAGAATCTAGTAGGGAGAAACATAGTCATAGAGATGGCTCAATCATGCTGTAAATAAATGTAAATTCATAGATATGTAATGCAATTAGTTAAATGCATTCATTGTCTACTTCTATAGCTCTCAGCCATCCCTTAACCCCTGAACCTGTCTGGAAACCTTTGTGTACCACCAATGCTGTTCTCTCCAGGGTGGTCTGGGATCTAAGAGTTGTTAAACGCTTCTTAGTTCTTATCTAAGTTATCATTTTTGCAGCAACTGATACTGAGCATCTCTTTCCATTTCAAAATACCCTACATACACATGTATGCAAATACATACAGTCACCCAGACACACCCACAAGTAATAACTCCTTTATGATGCTTGTTGTTCATTGCTTGGATATCACCGCTGCTTGCTTGTGGGCCTCTTCCCTCCGAACATTCTTGCATGTGCGTCTTTGTCAGATGGCCTCTTAGTCCAATTCTTCCTTTTAACCCTTCATGACTGTACTATTTCCGACTTAAATACCTTGTTGATGCTGTATGCTTTCTGTATCGCAAGTCATGCTGAAATCAAGGAGGGGAATTCTTTCTTGAAGTAATATGGATTTTGATACAATTATGTGGGCCACAAATGTCTCAAGCAGAATACAGTAGTAGGATTGGTAGAATGAGGTTCGTTCTTCGCATTCACCTCATAAAGTTTCCCAATAGGCATCTTCATGTACTCCAATTAGCACAGAAGCTTCCTAGGAAATCTGAAAAGCTTGGTGGGTCTCATAGGTCATGAAAGGCTTAATTAATATGCTCCTTTCTAAATCTTTGGTCCTAGTTTATTCAATGGAGTTGTAGTTTACATTGATGTTAGGTGCTAAACTCATAGGGTGAATATTTAATACTTTTATCATTAGCCTTGACAATGACTTTGAAAGATGCTGTGGTGGAAGTGGCAAGTCATTCAAAACCAAACCCATTGCCATTGAGTTGACTCCTCCTGTAGAACAGGCAGAGTCCTGGTGGTGTAGCGGGTACTCGCTGGGTTCTGATTAGCTTTATGGCTATTCAAAACCACCAGCAGTTCCATGGGAGAAAGGCTGGGCTTTTTACTCTGAAAACCAGCTACAGCCTCGGAAATCCGCAGGGGGTTGCTATGAATCCACATTGACTTGATGTCAGTGAGTTTGATTGTGTGTCTGTAGGACAGAGTGCCTGCTCCTCGGGGTTTCCAAGGCTGCGATCTTTACACAGGGAGCCGGTCTGGTCGTTCTCCTGCGGAGTGGTTGGTGGGGGTCACGGTTAGCAGCTGAGCCCTTACCCACTGCACTCCTATGCGAAGCCATTAAAATGGAAATGTCCTCTTGCGTTTGCTTATAAAAAATTGGGAGACTGTGTTAGTCTGGGTAAACTAAGGAAACACATCCACAGGAACCCATATGTATAAGAGAGAGTTTTTATATGAAGATAAGTTTTCTTCATGGTTCCAGATTAGCTTCTGACAAAGACCACTGGCTCCTGAGTACTCAAAGGCACTGGGTGGGGTATATCTTTTCAAAGCTTTCTTTGCAGACGTGGCCTAAACCCATCTAAAAATCACATTTTCATGGCTGAAACCAAGTGGGCTTACAAGCTTTCTATGTTCATACTTTCCATATTCGTTCCAGAAAACAACCGAATAAACAGTGTGGCTTTATCTGCCCTCTGGCTAGTCAAGAAGCAAAAGTACTATGAGGGAGAGATCAAACAAACATCTGATCTCCATCTTATGATTTGTTTCTCCAGTATCCTGGGCTGCGTCAGGGTATGTCCATGAGGCTTCTCCTCAGGGATTTCATGCAGGAAATGAGTCTTGCCAGCCAAAGGCTGGCTAAGGCAGCTGCACCCTAGCCTGACCACCAGAAAACCAGAGACCAGATAACTAGAAAGGCGAGGCTCAATGAGCCATTTATCTCTCCGCCCTTCAGTTAATCCCACATGTGTTTCTCAGCCAGGTTAGCACAATAAACTTAACTATCTCAGTGACCAATGAAGTAGTTGGGCATCTAGTACAAAATATCAATCAGTTTGGTGAGATGCTCACTCAATGAGAAGCTTCGACAAATAAAGACTGACTAAGGGAAGGGAAGATTTCCACCTCCCACTTCAACTGACCACAGGCTATATTCTCAGGGAGCAGAGTGGTGGGCAAAACTTTTGGCAACATTGACATTGTTAATTCTTTCAATTTTTCCTTTGTTTTGGTTGTTGTCATTGAGTGGGTGATATCGAAAATGTTTATTGTAAACGCAAGTGTGAACGCAGCTCATCGATTCAACTTCCTCCTGGCCTTTGTCACTTTGTAAAGTCAGCAGACAGACACCTTAGATCTGAGTTTCCCACATTCCACTTTTATCCTTATCTACTACATTCAGGCACCCTCTTGGTTCCCTGTCTTAATAAATGGCACCAGTATTCACCTTTATTTTTGTAACTCCTATAATATCCAGCCAAGCAACAAAATCTCTTAATTCTACTTCTCAAATACCTGCCAACTACATTATTTTGCTCCTAAATTGGTCTAAAACACTACCTTTTCCCTGTTTGTATGATTGCTAAGTCATTTCATTGTCTCTCTGCTGCCTGTTCTTGCTGCTTCTTACTCTCAATCCATCTCACACATTGCAGTCAGAGAGAATTTCTAAAACTGCAAACCTTATTTTGTTTAAAATCTATCAATAGCTTTTTCAATTGTCTTCATGATAAATCTATACTCCTTAATGTGCTTATCTTATCCCCTTCAACTCTGATTAATGCCATAGCAAATGCCCTGCTGGTAGCATAACGGGTAACGCATTGGACGGCTAACTGCAAGGTCAGCAGTTCAAGCTCACCAGCTGCACCACAGGAGGGAGTAAAACTCTCTGCCTCTAAAAAGATTTACAGCCTCGGGAACCCCACAGAGGCCATTCTACTCTGTCCTGGAGGGTTCCTCTGAGTTGCAATTGATGGCAATGAGTTTGGTTTCTTTGTATATTTTGGGTGTACGCGCCAGGCACAGATGCTAATGACGAGGATAGAGTGATGATCAAAACATACAGACACAGTCAGCTTGAATTGCATAACACCAGGCAGATTTGAAAATTCTCATGCCTGGGGACCTATGCAGATATTCTTTACTCCGTCTCAATCCTTCTCTCCATTTCCCATCCTTTCAGCCTGTGCCTGGTCAGCTCTTAGTCATCCTTCTAGTCTCCATGTTCAGAACAAACAATCTAGGAAGTCTTTCCTGACTCTTCAAGCCTAGGTTGCAAGTTCTGCCCCGATACTTCTAGCATAAGATGTACTTCCTGTCATACCTCTCACCATCGTGTATAGTGAATACCTGTTCGCTTCTTGTTATCTCTGGTTTGCTCACCATTGTACCAGACTCATAAAGTTCAAGATAAGTTCTAGCAGCTTCTTTTTTTTTCTCCAGGTAAACTTGAGGAATTTTTACTGTATTCGTTTGTAGATTGTGTATCATTAATTGAACATTAAATTATAAACTGAGTTTCTAACATTTCCCAAGATAGTCTCACTGAAACTGACACTGGAAAGCCAAGTAATTCAGATATGGTTAACCATAGTACCCATAGCTACTAACCTTAATTACATTTCAAACCTATAAATACCTACTCTGAGTATTTCTAAGCATTCTTTTTTTTTATCTGTAAGTCAATAATCATATAGATAACACTGTATATGGGCAAAGAACTCTGGTCGTGGAGTGCGTTAGTGTTCAACTGCTAACATAAAACTTGGCTATTTGAACTCACCTGCCGCTCAGTAGAAGAAAGGTGTGGTAATATGCTTCTATAAATAGTTTCCTCCCTGGAAACCATATAGAGTCATTCTACTCTGTCCTGCATGGCATGCATCTGTGAGTCAGAATCTACTTGATGGCAATGGGACCACTGGCAGCCACCATTTTGCTTTGTAAAGAATCTGGTCTCCCCGGGGCCTTAGCTTGCAGGATCCTGTGTAGGACACCTCTTCAGTGTCTACAGCCAATCACTGGATTTATGTCTGAAACAATTTCTTTTGGGGGAAAAAAAGACAAATTTTCTCATTGCCCTTCTTCATAACAACTATAATTATCAACAACAGCAGCTTCCATTTGAGCCCGAGGCACAGAAATGAGGAAGTGCTACTGTGCTGAACCAAGAAGCCATATTGTGATTTTACGGTAACAGTCTAAGTAGAATTCAGAATAAGCACCAAACCAAGCCCAGCGCCATGAAGTTGATTCTACACCGGTTTAATTTTAATGAGTTTTACCTCTGATCATTACGATTTTGGAATGACCTTGTCTTTCAGGTGTTTTCTACTCTAAACAAGTCTCCACCACTTCTGAACCAGCCATCTTCAATCTCTGAAAGGCTAATGTCAGGCTGTCCATTAGACTTTTATATAATTGGTTCCTTACCTTGAAATGTTGACTGCTATTGTCCACAATTTCAGTTTGTCTGAACACAGGAAGTTAACCATTCAGAAAAGAAACTTCAACATTCTTTTCACCTCTTGCTGACTAGAAGGATAGAAGTCGTTGACAATGGAAAGAAGGCGGCGGGTGTGGCTGAGTCATTGCTGCTCAGATCTCCTGTGACTCATTCCCTTCATTAAACCGAGCAGTCAATAGCCCTTCAGTTTTCTGAACAGTAGCTCTCACTGCACTAATGACTGACTGTTGAACAAGGTTAGCTGGGTTCTAATTTATTTATTAAGCCACAGTAAAACAAGTATAAAGTGCCCATCAATGGATAATGGGAAGACATTAGCTCTGACCATGAAGTAGATCTAAAACATAGATTCTTTTCCCTGAAAATGGAGAAGGCCTCTATAGTCCTTGTCAGGATAATATGTACATATTTTACATCCCTTTTGATATGTCCCTTCCTCCTGTTTTTAGGTCTTCTTCTGAACCAGTAGCCATCTGAGAGGTTGCTTTGTCCTGAGCCTCCTTTCCTTGACCCCATAGCAACCTGTTTTGCTCCCCTCCCCTGTTGACCTGCCTTCCCCCCAATTCTGAACACCTTTCCTTTTGTCCCAGTTCTTTCTCTTCACCTGAGTACTTTATTTACTGGTCTCATTATCCTCACAACAGTTCACTCAAACGTGTCATTTTACATCTTTAAAACTCCAGAGCTTTAATGTGATAGCCTTTATTCTAATTCATTCGCTGCTATTAATCTTTTAGATATTTTAAGTAAGTAAATTTATATATACATATATTTATATTCTTAAACATATGGCTTTCTATGTGTCAGCCACTGCAAAAAGTAATCTAATGACAAACTTTAGAAGCTAAGTTAACATCAGAATTTTGGTGTTAAATAGATCTTGGTTTGAATCTGCCATTTACTTGCTGCATGAGTTTGGGGATATTATTGAACTTACCTAGGCCTCTTGTTTGTTTATGTGAAGAATAAAGATTATAATGATAGTGGATTCATGAAGTAATGCGAGGGTATTTTATTTAGGTGTAATAAAATGTTCTATCATGTCTAGGCAATGTCTAGGTACAGCTGCCATTTCACTGCCTAAAAATGTTTGAGGAAAATCTTTTGACACTATGGCACCTTCGGTGGCTTTGTAACAAATGCCCAGTCATATTCCTTGACTTTTTGTACAGAGGCCAGAAAACATCTATGAGGGAAATTAAACTGGCTGTTCTGAATGTGATTCATGTATAAGCACCAGTGGGTGAAATGAGGAGGCATTAATGTTACATGTCGTCTTACTAGAGTGCCTGGAACTTAGTAAGTCCTGAATGTGTGGTTACAGTTATAACCAAAGCAAATGGGAGGAAATATCTTTAAGTGCCCTTCCAAATAGTGATCCTTTCAATGGGTATCAGTCCTATTAATAAATAATGCCTCACTATTGTACAGTGCTGTGTTGCTCCTATAGTACTATTTTGTTGTTCTGAAAACAAATCTGGAGGGTAAGTAGGCAAGGTGCTGTGACTCTTGTTTAACATATTATTTCTCATTCCTAAGAATCTAAGATCCGGGGAGAGAGAGAGAGAGAGAGAGAGAGAGAGAGAGAGAGAGAGAGAGAGAGAGAGAGAGAGAGAAACTTGTAGTTTCTTCAAACCGGGATACCTCCAGAATGAAAAGGGGCTCTACACAGAGAGTGCTTCAGGAACACGGGGCTACTCACTCGCCTTATTCAGAGATTACAACTGCTTCAAGACGGCTTAGCTTGAAAGCTCGGAGAAGTGGAGCAAGAACACCGGCCATTTCGTGTAAGTGAAGATGTATAGGGATTTCGGAGGGGTTCCAAGCAATGCTAGGTTGTAAGATATCAGCCCCTTCAGGTAAGCATGACCACTGTCGTGATTAAGGGGCCCTATCAAACAGTTGTTACCCTGATCTGTTAGTGTGCTGAGCTAGCCGCAGCGAAAAGGAATTGCAATTCTATTATGAACTTCCCCACTCTATTCTTAATTAATTGACCCATTTATTAAATAAGCCTATATTAAGAACTCACACAATAATTTTTCTATTTTGCACAACACGCTAAAAACCATTGGCTTACAACAACAATTTATTTACTTGTGGTTTTGTGGGGCTTCAGTTTTGACTAGGATCAGCTGGGTGGTTCATCAGCTGAACTCATCTGAGTTTCCTCTTGTGGCTGCTCCGCTGGGGCTGGATGGTTGGAGATGGGCTCTCCCTAATACCTAGATCTTGGTTCCAGCTGTCAAATGGTTGCTGGGGGAGACCTAAGCAGAACAGCTCATCAATGCTAAATGTGACTTCTCACTATCAAACAGGTTAGTGAGGTGTCTTCGCATGGGCGTCGTATCATTTAAACAAGAGTAAAAGCAGAACGTGCATGGTGTCTACATGCCTTGACTTGAAACTGACCCATTACAGTTCTTCATCATTTTGTTGATCGGGGCAAGTTACCGACCAAACTGGATTCAAGAGTTGGGGAAAGAAACTTTACCTCCTAATGGGAAGAGCAGCAAAATGCCTTTGTATATTTTTGAGAAATTTATAATTCTATTTTGCAATCTACTATGCTCACCATTAAGGAATAAATTCTATTCCCTTCAAAATATGTGTTAGAATTTAATCCTTATACCTTTGGATGCAAACTTGTTTGTTAACAGAGTATTCTTTGTCATGTTGATTAGACACATGTATTTTATAGGTTCTCAATCTAACCACTTACGTGCTATCAAAAGACAAGGTTAGACACAGATTCACACAAAGAAGACCTTAGGGGATCACTAAGAAGTCCCAGGACTACTGACGAAGCAGGAGTTGATTAGGCTAAGATTTATTTTCTACTCAAAAAGGGTGCGAAACATGTGACCTCCTCCCTGGGAGATGGACGGCAGAGAAGGGGGGGGGGGAGAGACTCCGGATAGGGCAAGATATGACAAAATAACAATGTATAAATTACCAAGGGCACATGAGGGAGGGGGGAGTGGGGAGTGGGGAGGGAGGGGGAAAAAAAGAGGACCTGATGCAAAGGGCTTAAGTGGAGAGCAAACACTTTGAGAATAATTGGGGCAGGGAATGTATGGATGTGCTTTATACAATTGATGTATGTATATGTATGGGTTGTGATAAGAGTTGTATGAGCCCCTAATAAAATGTTTTAAAAAAAGGGGGTGCGAAAATCAGCCCTGGTTTGTTAAAGTTCTGCACTAGTGACACTTTGAATGCAGCAGCTGCAGCAGCAGCAGCAGCAGCAGCAGCAGCAGCAGCAGCAGCAGCAGCACCATGTAAGTGAGGCATTCACAATCTTCAAGACCTCATCCCAGAGAGTCAGCACAGGGAATTGATCATTACCACCATGTGCATGGGCGAGCTAGGCAGGAAGACAGCCCTTGCAACAAAGGTGGAAGTGTTTTGACAAAAGAGTGCACCTGGTGTTGGGGGAAACACCAGTATTGACTTAGTAGCAAATTCAATAGGGCTAATTGCTACCAGTGGACCTCTAACCAGTGAATATTTATTTTCTTCATGGTTATCGTCTTAAGAAACAACTGGAGGACAGCAGGTAAAGTTTGTAAAATAATGTTTCTTTCTTAGCCATTTTCCCTGTGTACCATTTCAGCATTTGGTGCTGAACTGGGAAGAGAAGAAGTCAAGAAAGAAACAAGAGGATGCAAGGAGGGATTTCCCTGATAATCTTCACCCACCTCGGTATGAGTATATGAAAGGTAATCAAAAACATGGGGATGTTATAAAACTATGCATTTAAGTTTATTCTTTTTTTTTACAAAACAGTCTTATCTTCAAAGTACTCTTCATTATAATGGATATAGTTGTCAAAGCAGCGATTCCCTTCTTGGAAACTTTTTTCAAACTCGTCTGTTTGGCTGGCTTGACAGCACCTCCCTTGGTTTTTCTCTTCACCTCTTCTGCGTCATCAAATCGCTGTGCATTCAGGTCCCTCTGCATTTGCAGGAACAAAAGAGGTCACACGGAACAAGGCCAGGTGAGTAAGGTATGTGGGGCAGGAGAGGCATGCTGATTTTTGCCAAAAACTGGTGCACTGAGATGGCTGTATAAACGAGTGCATTGTCATGGTGGCAAAGCCAGCTCCATCTGCCACAAGTCAGGCCTTTTTTGTCACACACTGTTATGCAATCTTTTCAGAACCTCTAAGTAGAAAGCTTGATTAGTAGTCTGACCTGATGGAAAGAACTCCAAATGCATTGAGTCCATTTTCATCCATTTCGATAGTTGACAGAAGTCTCCAATGAGGTTTGCCATCAATCACCATTTGATCTTTTTGAAACCAGAAAACTACTCATTGTACACTTGGGTTTTTGCCACAGTGCTAGCTGTGTTTAACATCACAACAGTTTCTGCAGTATTTTCCCCAAGCAGGAAACAAAATTTCACAGCCTCACACCGTTCTTTTAAATCGGCCATCAAAAAAAAAAAATGAGGTTCAAGTGAAACTGATTTTACGAAAAAATTCACTGTGACCAGAGAGAACCTTCCCAGGTGATGCCACTGGGTGCACTAACTCAGAACAGGTGGCTCAATGCTTGCCTAGCAGGGAAAAATGCATACTGCCAAAGCTCTGTTCCACCCAGCACAATTCCCTTTTGTGGGGGTACCCCCATCGTAAAGCACTGAAGGCATTACATAGGAATGAATCAAAAGGCATTTTTTTTTGCGACCAGTGCCCTCAAATCTAAGTTCTTCTTTGAAGGTTTTGAAATTCCAAATTCAACGTATGCATGTGAGACTAGAAAACCCAAAGCATACACGATTATTGTCATGATCCTCAGAACCTAATCTGGGTATGGCCTTTTGGAGCAGGTAGGTAGATACTGGACCTGCATGCCCTCATTTCAAGATCTGTAAAGAGAAATCGCAGTAGGGATATCTGGGACCTGGCCTTATTTCTAGCAGAAAGCGTTCCATTGAAGAAGAAAAAGAAGAAAGAAAAACAAAAAAAATGCTTGTTAATAAAGTCAGATTTATTTTATATATGACATTAGGGAATTCCTTTAATCACATATTCTTGAGCGCCTTTGGGAACTTGGGCGAAATAAAGTGTATGCAGAGAGAAATTGCTAACAGTATTTTCCTGAAGGAGCGAGAAAAAAAAATTGCTGAAACTCATCATACCAGTGTTTCTTGAGGGCTCAGAACAAATCTCACAGCTGCCTGAAACCTGGCTAAAGGGAGCACTGGAGCGGAACCGTTTAAAGAAAATGGTTATGATCTCTGGCTAATATTAGTCTGGAAAACTCCATTTCATTCTGGTTCTATAACTGTGTAAAGTGGCACCAGGAGAACTGATGGCTCAATAATTAATTACTCAGCTGCTAACCACAAGGTTGGGAGTTTGAACCCTTCAGCACCTCAATGGGAAAGAGACCTGGAAATGTGTTCTCATAAGAATCATAGCCTAGCAAACTCTGTGCTGCCAGATAGGCTCCCATAACCTGAAATTGACTTGACGGTGCCTAATACCATCACCAATAAGGTAGTACCAGGAAGTTAGCGGAGAAAATACATTGGATCTTTCCTTCCTGAGTCTGGCAGATCAATAAGAGTATATCTTAAATGCCTCTGGGAGGTCCTATATTTTTTGTTTTGTTTTGTATGATTGGTCTCAGCTAACAGTTCCAGACTACGGCATTTACTGGCCCGGATAATCAAATTAGACAGTGGCTATCAATCAATGGGCGTATATTTGGCACCTACTGTGTGCTCACCATTGTGAGGAGTGCAAAGACAGGAAATAGAAGACACTGCTTCTTCTGTCATTTGAATCTGCAGCCTAATTACAAGGTTATGAGAAGACAGATGTTACCTAAATGATCAAAAATCAATTTCTATTTATAGTTTTGTGAAAATGCATAAAATCAAATATCTGGGAGAGAGATGCGTCTGCTCGTAAAAGTATTTCTTAACAATATAGCAACATTATTGAAATATGATGGTATGTTTTCCATGGGTGAGGAGATGTAATATTGTAATAGGCAACTTAAACAGGAGGCAATTACTGTCACGAGGTCTGAAAGTATCATTTGTTACTCTCACTTCATAAATAATAACCAGTGATACCAGGCAATCTATGTTGAGCACTATTGAATACTTCACACTTGCTATTAACTTAATCTCATTAAAAATCTTTGAGAGAGTTGCTGTCACTAGTCCCACAATGGGGGTAAACAGCTTGTGCAAAATAAGTGTCAAAAAATGCTAGACTTGGGAAATTCAAGAGTTTGGGCTAAAACGACATAGTCATTTGGCCCCTAATCTTAACCTAAACTGATTTCTTGGTTGAAAACAAGGAAATCCAACTCTAAGTAACTGAACCAGAAAAAGATATTGTATTTGGTTTTTGTTTTGCATCTTTTTAGCTTCATTGTTGCTTTCTAAATCATCTTTCAACCAAACACATGTAAAAAATTATTTTAACTGCATTTTCATGAGAGAATGTACATCCTGAAAAGATAATCTGTTGGTGGCTAAAGAGATATCTAAAGAAATTAGTAAATTTGTCTCCAGGATGACCCCCAATGATCCTTAACTCCTGGCAGTAACACTCTTATGTGCCTCTAGCATTGAATAGGGCTGATTGTGTTACCAATAGAATATTGCAGAAATTCGAGTTAGTTACTGGGCTTGTTATAAAAACTGTGATGGCTTTCATTTTGCTCTCCGTTTAATCATTTGCTGAGTTGCAAGCTAGTTGCCGTATTGTGAAGTCTTAAGCAATGCTAAGGAGAGACTGGCTGGCAAGGCTTGAAGTGAGGTCCCCTAACAATGGTGCTGTGAGTGGACAATCTTGGAAGTGAATTCTTCAACCCCAGAAAAGACTTCAGATGACTTCAGCATCAGCCAAACTCTTATCTGCAGCCTCATAACAGATCACAAGCCAGAACCAGCCACCTAAACTACTTCCAATTTCCTAATCAAGAGAAACTATGTTTGTTGGTGGTTTACAGTTTTGGAATAAATTTTTATGCAGCAGTCGACAAGTAATATAATAGGTGATGGTGGGTACACGTATTTTCCAGTTGAGGCCCTCACTGAGTGAGAAAAAATGTCAGCCTTGTGGCACACATTTGGCATGAGCATTGTTTTTCTTCCTTTTCATTCAATACTTGCGAAAATTGGGGTAGGCATGACGTAAGACCTCTTTTAGAGTAAGTAATGCTTTTTATTTTATTTTATTCCATCTTATTGGGCGCTCTTACAGATATTCCAAAAATTCATCGTTCAATTTGATCAAGCATTATGGTGCAATTGTTGGCAACATTGTCTTCAAAACATTGTCTTTCTTCTTGCTCTCTTTGGTATCAGCTCCCCTTTGTCCCAGCCCTCCCCTCCCCTAACCCCCAGGAACCTTTGCTGTTATATTATTAACTATATTAATAATATTGTTATTCCTTTGGGGGCATTATATTACACCATCCAATGTATCCTTTCACCTACCATTCTGGTACTTGTTCACCTCAAGTAGGGGTATATAGTCATCGTCCTTCTCTCCTGCCTCTCTCTTTCTGTACCCCCAGGGAATCATTACTATCTCTGAAGGGTTTATCTCTCTTGGGTTTCATACATCAAACGATCTTAATTATACAAAGGAGCATGTGCAGGTCTAACAGGATGAATGGGGTAGGGGGAGATGTTAAAGAACTATCACATAGTTATGTGTATCAACAGTGCTATACTGCACCCTGAATATATCATCCCTTATGCGTGGCCCTTCTGTGAGGAACTGTCCAGTTATCTTGAAGGTGATTTTTGAGTCTACATATTGACTATGCTCTTTCATGTCAATTTGGTTGCTTGTTTTTGAACTTGTGATACCTATTCCCATCGACACTTCATGATCATATAGGCAAGTGTGCTTCTTCCATGTGGGCTGCTTTTAAATGAAGAAACAACTAGAAAGATCAATAGGCAAGGTACTCAATAGAGGAATATAACTAGAATCTGTTTTGTTTTCACCCTTTTCTTTCTTTCTTTTTGATCCAACAATATGAAGTTGATCAACTTTATTCTGTGAAGGTCATCGAGGGACCCCTGTGCATATGCAGATGGAGAGCTAACAGGCACATTGTCCAAGGAGTGGATATAAAAGAGATTTTGGTTTGGATAGAAACGCTGTTTAGTAAAGCTGCATCATCTGGCACGTAGAGTTGGAGGAATTGTTTGTATGTTGTTATTGCTAGTTGCTGTTCAGTATGTTCTGACTGAACATAATCTAAGAAGAACACAACAAATAAACTATACCATTTTCCAACTGTTTAGTGTGAGTCCCTTTTTGTAGTCACATGCCAACACATCTTGTGAGAGTCTTCCTATTCACTGCCCCTCTCTTTACCACGCATGATGTCCTTGCCCAGGGACTGCTTTCTCCGGATAACATGCCCAAAGTACCGTATAGACTCATGTATAAGCCAAGTTTTTCAGCACGTTTTAAATGCAGTTTCTGTGGTAAAATGTGGTGCCTTGGCTGAAATTGGGGTTGGCTTATACTAGAGTATATACAGTACATCAGATGAAGTCTTGCCATCCTCACTTCTAAGGAGCATTCTGGCTTTATTTCTTCCAAGACAGAATGATTTGTTCTTTTGGCAGTCCACAATCCTTTCAGTATCCTTTGCCAACACTTTAGTTCAAATGCATCAATTCTCCTTAGGCTTTCTTATTAATTTTCAGCTTTCACATGCTGGAGCAATTAAAATCCCAAGCACCTTAGTCTTCAAAGTGACATCTTTGAGCTTAACTCTTTATGAAGTCTTTGGCAGCCTATTTGGTCAATATAATACGTCACTTGATATCTTGACTGCTGACTCTATGAATGTTAATTGTGGATTGAGTATATTTCCTTCATGTATCGTGATGTGGTTTATTGGTCCAGTTGTGGGAATTTTTGTTTTATTTTGAGTTGCAATCCATGCTGTTGTCTTTGATTTTCATCAGTAAATGCCCCAAGTCTCCTTCACTTTAATGAAACAAAGTTGTACCATCTATATGTCACAGGTTGTTAATTAGCCTTTCTCCATTTCTGATGCAACATTCTTATTCATATAGTCCCATTTCTTGAGTTATTTACTTATCACAAAGATCGAGCAAGCATGTTGAAAGAACACAACCCTGACTGACAACTTTTGTGATTTTTAAATCATGCAGCTTTTCTTTGTTCTGTTTGAATGGATGCAATGTGGTCTAGGTTCAGTCTCCATGAGACCAGAGTTAAATGTTCTGAAATTCCAGTTCTTCTCAATGTCACTCATAATGTGTTATTATCTGCATAGTCATATGCCTTTGCATAACCAATAAACAAAAGTAAACACCTTTCTTGTATTCTTTACTTTCAGCTATGATCCATCTGATATCAGCAATGATTATCTTTTTTTCTCTCTCTTCTTTTGTTCGTTTTTCTTTTTCTTTTATTAGGGTTTCATACAACTCTTATCACAGTGCATACCTACATCAATTGTGTAAAGCACATTTGTACATTCATTGCCCTCATCATTCTCAAAAATTTGCTCTCCACTTAAGCCCCAGGCATCAGGTTCTCATTTTCCCCTCCCTCCCCCTTCCCCTTCCTTTATGAACCCTTGATAATTTATAAATTATTATTTTGTCATATATTGCCTTGTCCGACATCTCCCTTCACCCACTTTTCTGTTGTCCATCCCCCGGGGAGGATGTCACATGCAGATCCTTGTAATCGGTTCCCCCTTTCCAACTAATCCTCCTTCTACTCTCCCAGTATCACCATTCACACCACTGGTCCTGAAGGGATCATCGTCCTGGATTCCCTGTTTCCCATTCCTATCTGTACCAGTGTACATCCTCTGGTCTAGCCAGACTTGCAAAGTAGTATTGGGATCATGATAGTGGGGAAGGGGGGGAGGCAGCATTTAGGAACTAGAAGAAAATTGTATTTTTCATCATTGCTACATTGCACCCTGACTGGCTCATCTCCTCCCCAAGAACCTTCTGTAAGGGGGTATCCAGTGGCCTACAAATGGGCTTTAGGTCTCCACTCCGTATTCCTCCCTCTCATTCACTATGTTAAGATTTTTTTGTTCTGATGATGCCTGATACCTGATCCCCTTGACACCTCGTGATCACACAGGCTGGTGTGCTTCCTCCATGTGGGCTTTGTTGTTTCTGAGCTAGACAGCTGCTTGTTTCCTTCAAGTCTTTAAGACCCTAGATGCTATATCTTTTGATAGCTGGGCACCATCAGCTTTCTTCGCCACATTTGTTTATGCACCCATTTGTCTTCAGCGATCATATCATGGAGGTGAGCACACAATGATATGATTTTTTATTCTTTGATGCCTGATAATTGATCCCTTCAGCACCTCACAAGCTGGTGTGCTTCTTCCATGTGGGTTTTGTTACTTCTGAGCTACATGGCCACTTGTTTACCTTCAAGCCTTTAAGACCCCAGACACTATCTCTTTTGATAGCCGGGCACCATCAACTTTCTTCACCATATTTGCTTATTTACCCTCTTTGTCTTCAGCAGTTGTGTCGGGAAGGTGAGCATCATAGAATGCCAAATTAATAGAAGAAAGTATTCTTGCATGGAGGGAGTACTAGAGGCCCAATATCCTTCTGCTACCTTAATGCTAAACCTATAAATATATGGACATAGATCTATTTCCCCATCCTCATATATAAATTTATTTACATATGTACAAGTCTTTATCTAGACTTCTATAAATGCCCTTTGCCTCCTAGCTCTTTCCTCTATTTCCTTAGACTTTCCTCCTGTCCCACTATCATGGTCCGTCCCCACCAGGGTTTCAGCAATTCCTCTTGGTTACATTACCCTTGATCATGTCCTACTAGGCCTCCCACACCCTCCTCACCACCGATTTGGGTCACTTGTTCCCTTGTCCCTTGGTTTGTTAACACCACTACCTTTCCTCCCATCTCCCCCTCTCCCATGACCCCTCGGAACTGTGGGCGCTGTTGTTTTCTCCTCCAGATTGTTCATCCAGCCTATTTTATTTAGACAGACCTGCGGAGATAATAACATGCACAAAAACAAGACAGAGCAAAACCAAGCAATAATATACAGCAAAACAACAACAAACCAATGACAAAATCAAAACACAAGAAAAAAAAGCTTGTAGCTAGTTCAAGGATTGTTTTTTTTTTGGCCTTTAGAAGAAGTATTTTCTAGTCCAGTCTGTTGGGGCACCATGCCCTGGCCCAAAGTCCACCTTCAGCATTCACTGGGGACTTTGCAGCTCCATTCTTTTGCTGTTCTGTTGTACCCCCTTAGTGTTTGCCTCAGTGTGGTGGGATCAGATCGGGTGCAATTCCCACACTCTGTCTCTGGTGTTGTCCCCTGTAGGGTTATGGGTCAGTGAGGGGTTTCATATCTCCTAGTAGAGTTGGCCATGTGGTCCTCACTGTGGACTTGCTGCTCTAATTGGGAACATCGTCCTCACGGCCAGGTGGGCCAGGATGTGCTCCACTCTCTCCTCCTCCCCCTTCATCTGCTCCTGTGTGCTCCAATGAGATATGTCCCTCTCCTGGAATACTATGCATCACTAAAAAGCGGCATTGAACGTATGAAGCAAGTCGCTGCATGGGAAGAACTGGAGGAAATCATGATAATAGAAGTAAGCCAAGCACAAAAGGACAAGTACAACATGAGTCCTCTGAGGTAAGCTTAAAAAAAAAGCAATGATATTTCTTGTTCCACATCCTCTTCTGAACTAATGTAGGATTATTGTAGTTCCTGACAATGTCTACAACTTGTCAGTCAGTTTGTCATACTGTAGTGGCTTGTGTGTTACTGTGATACTGAAAGCTATGCCACTGATATTTCAAATTCCAAGAGAGTTACCCAAAATAAAAAGGTTTCAGTAAAGTTTCCAGACTAAGAACAAGAAATTAGCCTTGGACCATCGAAATACTGTCATATACTGAGAAAGTACTGACTAGAAGTGGAACATTAAGATAGTTACAGAAGAAGAGCCCCTCAGGCTGGAACACACTCAAATATAACTTAGGAAGAGCTCTTTTCTTAAAGTAGAGTCAAAGCTTCAGGGGCCTTCATTTACTGATGGGCATGACTCAAAATGAAAAGAAACAGCTGCAAATATCTATTAATAATTAGAACTTGTGATACATATATGAAGTATCAATTTAGGAAAATTGAAAGTCATCAAAAGTGAGATGGAACACAGAAAGACTGATGTCCTATGCATCAGTGAGCTGAAATGAATTGGTGTTAGTCATTTTGAGTTAGATAATGATATGGTTTACTGTGCTGAGAATAACAAAGTAAAGAGAATAGTATCACATTTATTGTCCAAAAAAAGAATATTTTAAGAATATATTGATAAGTATAATGCTGTTTGTGATAGGACAATGACTATCTGAAAACAAGGAAACCCAGTCAATGCATCTATTATTCCAATTTGCACACCAACCACTAAAGCTAGTGAAGAAATTTAAGAATTTTATCCATATCTTCAGTCGAAATTGTTCAAATGGGCAATTGAGATGCGTTGGTAATTTTTAGCGATTAGAATGCAAAAGCTGGAAACAACGAGGAAGAAACAGTAGTTAGAATATGACATTAGTGACAGAAATGTGATTGCACAGTTGAATTGCAAAACTTCATCTCAAATACCTTTTTGATCCCCTGTGGATTTTTTATATCATACAGTTTTATTGGCATGTAATTCACATATCATACAATTAAGTAGTTCAATCACATCAAGTAGAGTTGTACAATCATCAACACAATCAGTTTTAGAACATTTTCTTCCCGCTTGAAATTATTGTTTTAGCTCCTGTTGCCCCCACCCCCACCAACCTCCCCTGCATTACTTTGACAAAACCATTCATAGAGTTACTATCGCTACAGATTTGTTTATCCCGAATTTCATATTCAGAAAAACATTAGAAAAACAATAAAAAGTAACAAGGATAACAAAGTAAAATATAAAACCCTTAATCTAAAAGAGAATAGGAAATATGAAAACCTAGAATTAATTTAACTCAAATGCCTTTTTTAACATTGGGGCATATCCAGATAGACTACTCAAAGGTAAAATGGACTACATCAGTGGGAAGAGAAAATGGAGAAGTAGAATATCAGAAGCTAAAACAAAACCAGGAACCATCTGTGCATGAGACCATCAATAACCCATATGCAAGTTCAGGTTGTAGCTGAATAAAATTAAAACAAGTGTCTATGAGCCAAAATATGTCCTTGAGTATCTTCCATCTGGATTCTGAGATCATCTCAAGGACAGATTTGAAAGAACAAAGTAGGAGGCTCACACTAACTGACCTCAAAAAGGAGAGTATCACTCCGCTCTAGTAGTCAAACAGCCTGGTATCAGTGCAATCACACTGTGTCAGTGCCAGTACATATTCTAATGGACCAGAATAGAAAACCTGGAAATAGAAGTATCTACCTACAGCCAGTTAATTTTTGACAAAGGACCAGAAACACATTAGATGGAAAAGAGACACCCTCTTCGATCAATAATGTTTGAAAAATTGGAACTTCATCTGCAGAAGAATGAAATAAGTCCCTTATCTTGCACCATGCACAAAACAAACTTAAGGTGGATTAGAGTCCTATATATAAACCTCAGAGCTATAAGTATCATCAATGAGAAAATTGGGACAAATTTAAGGGCCTTAGGTCTTCGTGCTATGGGTCAGAGACTTTTACTGTTTTAATGCTCTCTTTGCTTTTCAGTGACATGACAATCTAGCAGATGGAGTTTTGCATTTGAAAAGGAGCAGTTCAGTTGGGAAGTCTCAAGATGGCACCCAGGTAGAACCATATGGCCAGTCCTCCCATTGTGTGATCAGAAAATTAAGAGGTAGGAAGACCAGTACTGGGAGGCAAGGTGAAGGAATAGAATCCCAGTGTGCTCGGATTTGTGGTTCAGACATCCCCTTATGATCGATTCAAGGGCTCACTGTGATGCTCTAAGTTCATCATGTTGGTCCATGGATTCCCACATTGCTTGCTAGATCCAATGGGGTGACGTCTCTCACCCCTTCCTCTGACCAAGATCCAAGACCCACCAGTGTGTGGTAATTTCCCCAGACTGCTCTCTAAGGGTGTTCATAATTCCAGGTCCATGGAGAGCCTTGAAAAACTATCCACAAGAGTTCACTCCAGCGCTCCCCTTTCTGCTCTCCATTTCACTCTTGCATTCTCATTCATGGGCTATGTACCTGCCATCCCTTCCCAGGAATAGAGGACCCACATCGGCCACCCCCTTTCCTCTTCTCCCCAGCGCTGCATTTGGCCTTCTAACATGGATATCAATCTATAATTAGACTCTAATTTACTGTAATCAGAGAAACCAAGGCTATTTACCTGCAACAGATCACAGTTCCCTGGAACACAGTCTATGTAGCCACTCAGTAGTGAGCCAAGAGTAAGCCAGGAGGGTAGCCAGGTGAATTAAGACCCAATAAGCACCAAACCCATTCAGTTAATCTAACCCCCCTTCCTTGGGGGACAGTGAAGCACCACCCCGATACCATGACAACCTACAACCCCCTAAAAAAACTCCAAAATTTTAAAACTTGATCATTTCAAGGCTGTGTTCCTTTTTGTAACTTTGAATCGAAGCCACCACACCTTAGTTCATTAAACAAACTTTAACATAACAAAGCAGGAAAAACCACCAGTAGCTAAAGTCCATGGTCTAGGCTGAAAACAGGCTTTACCAGTTTGGGTTGGACAAAGAGTTTTTGAAAGACTATTCAAAGACCACACAATATGAAGGCAGCAAGATAAGGCTTCTACACAAGACAATGACCTGCTGAGTAAGATATTGCTATACTCCAAATTCATAGACTACTTAGGTAGGTGACAGGAATTGACTCCATCTCCCACCTCCACTTAGCCACCTACACCATGCCCAACCCCTCTGACCTGAATTGCCAGAGAATTAGCTCAAGAATACAGCTCCCACAGTCATTCCAGACACCAAATTATCCCCCTACCCTCAATCTCACCACCTCTCTGAAACCCTACAATACCACAAGGCAGTAAAACATCACACCACCAAACATTGTCCCTACATAATATGTAGGGTTGACAAGGGTTCCTATTGGGTTCACTATGCTCCTCCATTACCCCACAATAATCTTGGAAACCTGTTCCTTTCATGTCAGGAACACACAACTCCCTTTAAACTCACTAAGTAAAATTGCAGCTTTCTAGGGAGAGAGCTGGCCCCCAGGGAAATAGAGATATAACTTGGACTCATGGCATAGCTGGCTCCAGATATTTGTTAGACTTATTTGCACTTGTTTCTGAGAAAGAAAACACAGGTCTCCTTTCCCTGCCACACTAATTGGGACTCATCACATAAGGGTTACTCAGTGACCTTCCCCATCCCTGACAAGGTAGCCAGTGAAAACAGGGTCCCATTGACCCTATGCAGACCACTTTCTGAACAGAAGCCCCTCCTCACAGGGGCACCCACAATAAGAGCCTATATCCACTTCAGGATCGTACATAAGGAGAGGAGAACTCAGAGTTGTGCAGCAACCTACTATTTATAAATACACGTAACGAAAACTCTGTACTATCCCTTATAGAATTTACAGTCAATAAAGGACCCTGGTAAACTTAACATACCCATAATGCACCCCAACCACCACAACATCTATAGCCTGCTTCCTGCACCTCAACAATACCAATTCTCCACCAACCTACCAACTAAATACATATCCCCCATTACCCTCTGTGATCAGGTCCCCGTGAATGCCGGTCTGCCTGTGCATGATCGGCCTGCCTAGTGCTACCCTTGCTGCGTGAGACAGACTTGCTGTTACTGCTAATGATCAGAGCCTGTAACTCCTTTGTGCACAGGTCCCTTGAGTAGCTTCCTCCCCTGCTGTAACCCATGAGCACCAGCCCATACTGCATGCAACCAATCTGCCCAGCATCACCCTTTCTGCCTGCAATCACCCCACCCACCCTACCTAAGATACTCACTCCAAATACATAGCTCTGGTTTTCTAGGGAGAGAGACAACCCCATTGAAATAGAGACAAAGCTTGAGCCCACAGCGCAGTTGGCTTCAGGTAGTTCTTAGCATCATTCCCTAGCCTTTGAGAAAGAAATCACAGGTCTCCTGAACAACCAGGAAAATGGGGCTAAGTGCCACCAAAATGCCATGCAGACAATAAACCCCATCAGCAGCCATTTCAAGAAAGCAAAAGAAACAAAATGCAATGTCTGAGGAGGACCTGAACCTAGTGATGTACATAGCAGAAGCAGACTTTGAGCCACCACAGAAAGAAATCTTCAGTATGCTGCTTAGAGTCATATAGGAATCAATACATGAAAAATATGTAAAAATAGAGAGGACAGGGTCTGCTTACAAAGGGAAATACACGAGTTAAAGGAAAACACAGCAGAAGGAAAGCAAACAGTTAAAAACTTTATTGACAGTCTGGAAGAGGTGGAGAATTTTATCAGTGACCTGGAAGATAGCCAAGCATAATTTAACTAAAATGAAAGACAATCAAATAAGTCGAATAAAAACTGAGAACAATGAGTGATGCTATGAAGATAAACACTATAATTGGAATACCAGAGCAAGACATAATGAAAAAAACAACAGCCAAGGTAGCAAGGAAATTCCTGGAATAAACTTCCCCAATTTAATGAAGAAGGATCAGACAATCACCCAGGAAACAAAGAGGACATCAATTAGACTGGACCTCAAGAAGAACACACCAAGGCCTATAGTAGTCAAATTATCCAACTCTGAGAAAAAGGAGAAAATCATAAGAGCAGCTAGAGGAGAAAAATGCAGTCACCTATAAGGGTAATCAGATAAGAATATGTTCAGACATATCAACAGCAACCATGAAGAAGATGAAAGAATGAAATAGTGTCTTCCAAAAGTAGAAGAACAATGGTAATCCAAGAATCCTCTATTCCACCAAACTCTCCATCAAAATAGATGGAGAGGTAAGGGTTTTTCCAAGATCAGGTAAGATTTAAAGAATACATTTTAAAAAGCTATAAAAATTAATCTCCAACTCACTTTGGTCAGAAGACCACATCCACAGAGCACATGAGATAACTGCACAGTGTAACACTATGCAGAAGTCAGAACACTGAGGGCAATGTCCAAGGGATCTTTGACCCAATGGTGAGAAGAAGACAAGAATGAATCTCCCACTTATACATAACACACTGCTAAAGAGGGAGGGGAGGAAATGTATATCACAAAAGGTGTGAGATGACAGGAAAGAATCCACCGATGGTTGTAATAACTTTGAAATCAATGGTCTGAATTCTCCCATTAAAAGATGGTTAGCAGAAAAAAAATAAATAAAAACAATTTAAAAATTAAAAAAAAAAAGATGGTTAGCAGACTGCATTAGAAAACAAAATCCAGCAATCTGCTGTCTGCAAGAGACACACCTCAAGCTCACAGGTGGAAGGTATATCAAGCCAATGGCAATCTAAGAAAACCAGGAGTTTCAATTCTAATCTCTGACAAAATCAATTTCAAGGTGACGGACATAATAAGAGATAAAGATAGGGATTATATAATGCTTAAAGACTCGCTAGACCAAGAGCGAGTGAGCATAATAAACATATGTGAACCCAATGAAAAATTCATGACATATGTCAATTATTTTTTTTTTGCAATATGAGGAAAGAAATCATGAGATTGAAAATCATAGAAGACTTCAATAGCCTGTTTTCTGAGAAGGATAGATCAGCAGAAAAGAAGGTCAAGAAAGAAGGTCAAGAACTAAAATCTATAATTAAACAACAAGACCTGATAGACATATTCAGAACTCTCAACCCAACTACAAAAACATTCACATTCCTTTCAAGTCCTTATAAGAAGCAAAGAGGACACCAATTAGACTAATCCCCCAGAAGAACTCACCAAGACATGTGATAGTTAAATTATCCAACATCAAGGAAAAAGAGAAACGTTAAGAGCAGCAAGAGAAAGAAAGATGGTCACACGCAATAGTTCTCGGGTAAGGATATGTTCAGACCTATCAACAGAAACCACGAAGAGGAGGAGAGAGTGGACTAATACCTTCTAAAAGGTAAAAGGAAAAAAAGAGACGTGCCCAAGAATCCTCTAT
Organism: Tenrec ecaudatus; assembly: GCF_050624435.1. Lineage (NCBI taxonomy): Eukaryota > Metazoa > Chordata > Mammalia > Afrosoricida > Tenrecidae > Tenrec > Tenrec ecaudatus. The sequence continues at coordinate 120,366,600 of NC_134530.1, read as the reverse complement.
TCTGCCAAATTATCTATTAAAATAGAAGTAGAGATAAGGGACTTCCAGGACAAGGAAAAACTCTTATTCAAAGAATAAACCACAAGGCATCCAAACCTGTGGAAGATCCTTGCAAACTCACTATGGTCAGAAGACCAACATCTATCAAGCACAAACAGCCAAACTCAACCATGTAGCCAAGCTTTATCCAGAAGCTAATGTGTTAATAACAATTACCAAGATAGCATGGCCTCAGAGGGGAAAGAAGGCAAAAAAAAAAAAAAAAGTTTTCCACAAAAACACAGCACACTGATATGAAGGGAGATAGAAAAACACCCAACACAAAAGGCACAAGATGACAGCAATGAATCCACAGATCTTGATTATAACTCTAAATGTCAACGGTCTCGATTCCTACACTAAAATAAAAAGACTAGAATACTGGTTTGAAAACCGTAACCCATCAACCTGTTGCCTGCAAGAGACACATCTTAAGCTCACAGAGAAAAATAGACTAAGAATAAAATGCTGGCAGAAAATATTCTAGGCAAGGAGCAATTTAACAAAAGCAGGAGTCACAATCCTAATCTCTGACAAAATTGACCTCAAAGTTCAAACCATAAAAAGAGACAATAAGGGGCACTGTATAATGCCCAAAGAATCAGTAAAACGGAGAGCATAATAAATATATATGCACTTAATGAGAGACCTGTGAAATTTGTCAAACAAGTTATTTGAAAGATGAAAAGAGAAATCACAGATTCAACAATCATAATAGCTGGCTTTAATATACTGCTGTCAGAGCAAGATAGATCACTGGGAAAGAAGCTCTGCAAGGAGGCTATAGAGCTAAATACTCTAATTAGGTAACTGGGTCTGATAGACATATTTAGAGCTTTCCAAGCAAAGGCAAAAAAAAAATCACATTCTTTTCAAGCACTTATGGCTCATTTTTTGAAAATAGACCATATACTGGCACATAAGTTGAGTCTGAGTAAATTCAACTACATAGAGATTACTTAGACAGCCCTCTGGGATCACCATGTCATAAAGCTGGAGATTAATAAAAGGATGACCAGAAACAAAAAGGACAAAAATTGGAAGATGAATAACAATCTTCTGCGACATGATAGGGTACTGACACAGATTAGAGAAGAGTTTAGGAAGTTTCTAGAAATTATTGAGAATGAAAACACAAAGTATTAAAACTTAAGGGATACTGAGAACTTAGTTATCAGAGGTAGTCTGATAGCGATAAGTACATATATGAAAAAGGAAGAGAGACTCATGACTGATATGCTATCACAAAACCTCCAGCAACTAGGAAAGAGTCCACAGAACAACCCCTCCAATAGCAAAAGCAAAAAAATAATAAAAATTAGGGCAGAGTTAAGCCAGTAGGAAGACAAAAGAACCATGCAAAAGATTAATGTAGCAACAAGCTGATTCTTTGAAAGGATAAACAGAATCTACAGACCACTGGCAAACCTAACTGAGGAAAAGAAGGAGCAAACATCAATAGCAAGGGTGAGGGAGAAAGCAGAAGGATTGACAGCAGACGCCAATGACATTAAAAGGATAATCACAAAGTACTATGTAAGTCTGTATTCTTATGAATTCAACACCATGGAAGACATGGACAAATACCTAGAAAAACAATTCCTTTCTAGATTACCCCAGATAGAGGTCAAGAACCTTAACACACCCATAGCAAAAGAAGAAACAGATATGGTTATCAAGAAGGTACCACCAAAAAAAATCTCCCAGACCAGAAGTTCTTCACAGGAGAAGTCTACCAAACATTCAGGGAAATGCTGACACTGATCCTCCACAAATTATTCCAAAGTCTATAGACTGGGAGAGTATTTTAAGCAATGACACAACAGGCACAGGCCTTATTACTAAAATCTACAATATTCTCCTGGTCTGCAAAAAGGCGAAAACAGTTAGCTCCCTGAGAAAGTGGGCAAAATAACTGAAAAGAAGCTTCACTAGGGAGGAGCCCCGAATGGTCAATAAGCATATAGAAAATGTTCCCAATTATTGGCCATCAGAGAAATGCAAACTAAAAGAAACCCATGAGATATCACCTCAAACCCTTGAGGATAGCCCAAATCAGCAAACCAGAGAAAAACAAATGTTGGGGGGGATGTGGTGAGATAGGAACTCTCCTCCACTACTGGTGGTCTTGTAGATACATACAGCCTCTGGGGAACGTGATCTGGAGATAATTAAAGCAATGGAAATTGAGCTACTTTATGGTCAGTAGCTATCCCTCTACTGACCATATACCCAGAAGAAGTCAGCAATAAATCACAACCAGTCATCTTCACTCCAATGTTTACTGTGGTGCAATTCATGATTGCAAAGAATTAAAAACAACCTAAATTTCCATTCATAGATGAGTGGATTAGTAAATTCTGGCACATACACACAATGGAGTACTACACATCATTAAAAAGCACCGATGATCACATGAAGCACGTGGCTTCATGGGAAGAGTTAGAGGACATTATGCTAAGTGAAGTTAGCCAGTCACAAAAAAGGACAAGTGAAACATGAGTCGCCTGAGGTAAGTACAATCAGCACAGTAGTTATAGAAGAAAAGTCACTTATCTCACAATATAGGGGTTGAGGTGTAAGCAGTCAGGTGGAGGTTAGACAAAACCCAAGGGGGTACATGGTAATCCAACAAGAAGAAGGGCAAAAGGGGGAAAGGGGAGGGGAAAAAGGGGTGGTCATGAAAATGAGATGATGGCATGGGGGGGAGCAGGGCATTAGCCCACCCAGGGGGGAGAGTGTTGGTTATATGTCCACAGAATTGGGAGTGTGCATACAGACCCCACCACGGCACATCAAACCATGAGGGCATCGTAACCACATGAGGAATGCATGAAAACAGTGGGCTACAGGGCCGGCCCCAACCAGAGCCAAACTGACCCCCTCCCTAGAAGTATGTGTGACAGCACAACACTAAACTTACAGTTTTTGGAGAGGGGTCAGCATGCAATGCCCACACGGAAGCAAACCAAGAAGGAAAAAGAGAAAGGGACAGTTAGTCTAGACCCCATATTGGCACACCAAGCCCAGAGGATGGCAGTCCTGCATGGAGCTGCTAAGGCACAGAGAGGGCTACCGGGCTGACAACAGCTTATGACATGTCCCCTCACTGGAGCATACTGTGACAGAGGACAATTCTGGGGGCACATGGTGGGATGGTAGTGCTGTCTGAACCCCCACAGTGGGGCAAACCAAGAAGGGAACATAACAGATCAGCAACTGGAGCCAAGCCAAGCCACAAAGCCTCGAAATATCCCCCAAAATAGACTTCAGGCTAGGAGGGGCAGCTCCAGAATTCCTCCAGGACCAGTGGGGAGATAATCATAAAGGACAGTGGACAGACCTGGAATATGTATGCTTTTCTCTCCTTTTCTTTTTTCAATCTTTTGTTTTCTTTTTGTTAGTTCAATGTCATCATCAGTTTGCCTGTTCTTATAATATAGGCATGGGAAGCAAGCTCGAGGAGAAAGCAACAAGACTGATGGTCCAGGTGGCAGGGGAAGGCTGTGGTGAGCAAACAATGCCATAGACAGGGGAATAACGAGGGAGTTAAAGTCAACAACAGGGTGGAGGTAGAGATCTTGGAGGTGTTGGAGCAAAAGATAACTGGCTAAGAAGAAGTACTGAGAAGTGGAAATACGGGGAACATGATGGTGGTGCAAGAGGGAGGTAAAAGTAAACAGAAGAAGGATATAGGAAGCAAAGACATGGATAGGGGTATACGCATAGGTATGTACATATGTAGCTACATTAATCCATAAAAATAGAGGTATTAGCCTATATACAGATATTTATATGGCAATACACTGAGGTAGTGGATAAACTTTGGGCCTCTGCTCATACCCTCCCTCAATATAAGAACAATTTCTTCTAACAAATTGGCATTCTATGATGCTCACTCTTCCCTGCATGATTGCTCAAGACAAAAGGGGTGCATAAGCAAATGTGGTGAAGAAGGCGGATGGTGCCTGGCTATTTAAAGATATAACATCTGGGGTCTTAAAGACTTTAAGTTAAACAAGCCACCATTCAGTAGAGAAGCAACAAGTCCTCATGGAAGAAACACACCGCTGGTGCAAACATGAGCAGTCATCAGGACAGGGTAATAGGCATCAGAAGACTCACAACAAACAAACAAACAAACAAAAATATTGTTGAGAATGAGGGGGTCACAGTGGAGACCCAAAGTCCATCTGTAGACAATGGAACATTCACCCACAGAGGGGTCACAGGGAAGGGATGAGTCAACCAGGATGCAGTAAAGCACCAAGGAGACACACGCTACTCCTCTGGTTCTTTGAGGCTTCCTAACCCCCTACTACCATGACCCCAGTGCTGCTTTTCAATTCAGACTAGAGTGGCACATATCCACAGGTATAGATAAGAGATGGGAGCTAACAACACGCGGAATCCAGGTACAGGAGTGGGAATAGCGATACCAGAAGGGAAGGAGGAAGGTGGAGGGGGGGAAGGAGAGGAGGAAGAGGGAACGGATTGCAATGATTGACACACAACCACACACACCCCCTCCAGGGAGAAGAACAATAGAAAACATGGGGGAAGAGAGACAGTGGTCGGTATAGACTATGAAAATAATAATAACTTATAATCTATCAAGGGGTCATGAGGGTAGAAGGGGGAGGGAACAAAAGAGGAGTTGATCCCAGGGGCTCAATAGAAAGTAAATGTCTATAAAGGAATGATTGCAACATATGTACAGATATGCTTGATGCATCGTATGGATTATAATAAGTTATAAGCCCCACCCCCAAATAATCTTTTAATAATAATGTAAAAACAGCATGGTATGGGTACAATGATAGCTACTGAGGCTATTGGATAAGGACAGAAAATCCATAAATAAAAACAGTAGAATACAGAAAACTGATTTTTGATAAGGGCCTGAAAAATATCAAATGGGAGCAGATGCCTTCTTAAACAAATGGTGCTGACTAAACTGGATATCAACCTGCAGAAGATGAAGCAAGAATATTACCTCACCCAATAGACAAGGACAAATTCAAGGTGGGTCAGAGACCTTGAGGAAAAACCCCAAACTATCATGATCATCAATAAAATAATTGGGACAAAGCAAAGACCCTTAGCACAGGGAATACATGGGCTATCAGCAATAAGATACACATCTGAGGAAGGTAAAATAGATGAGTGGGACCTACTAAATATAAGACACTTGTGTACATTGGAGGACTTCATCAAGAGACTGATGTGAGAGCTCACAGTCTGGGAAAGGATATTTAGTAATGACATAGCAGACAAAGGTCTTATTACTAAAATCTACAGAACCCTGCAACCTTACAACAAGAAAAACCCGAATAACCCACTAATGAGGTGAGATAATGGCTTGAACAAAAGATTCACAAAGGAGGAACCCTGAATGGCCAATAAACATGAGAAAAAGTTCCTGATCATTAGTCATGCAGGAGATGCAAATCAAAACACCTACGAGATACCACCTAACACCCACAAGGATAGCTCAATTAAAAAAAAAACCCACCAACAACAGAAAGCAACAAATGTTGGAGTGGGTGTGGTGATATAGGAGCTCTTGTTCACTGCTGGTGGTCTTGTAGATATGTACAGCTACTGTGGAAAGCGATTTGGTGATACCTGAAAGAGATGTAAATTGAGTTACCTTACAGGCCAGCAATTCCACTACTGGGCATAGACCCAGAAGAAACAAGAAAGAGGCCATGACTGGATATCTGTGCTCCTATGTTCATAACTACATAGTTGTTATGAATTGCAAGGAATTGGAAACAGCCTAAATTTCCATCAATAGATGGACGGATTTAAAAACTCTACTATATACACACAGTGGAGTGCTATGCATCCTTAAAAAAACAAAGAGTGATGAAAAGATGAAGCACCTCATTTCATGGAAAAAGTTGGGGGATATTCTGCTGAATGAAGTTAGCCAAGCACAAATGGACAAGTACAGCATGAGTCCACTTAGGTAAGTTCAAACAGCAGAACCGGCATAGGGGGAAAATGTACATATTGCAGACCAAACCCAATGATGAAAACCCATCATCAAAAAAGAAAAAGGATTCAGGTCGGTAGCACTTGCACTGGAGGACATCTCACCGCCACTCCCCCATCCCTTTACGGTTCACAGAGTGGTGGGGGAAGAAAAAAGATGGCAATGGGGGACTAGGGCATTAATTCACCCAACAGGTAGGGGATTGTTTATATCTCCACAGGAAGGGAGAGAGTGTGTAAACTTCATTCTGGTGTGCTAAGCCTTGAGGTCACCATTCCTGCGTGGAGCAGCTCATTCACAGAGAGGACTGTAGGACTGGCCTCAGCTTGAGGCGTCCCCTCCCTAGATGACAGCACTACAGAGGACAGCACTGAAGATGCAGTTCGGGAAGGGTGGTTGGTGTAGCGCGTGGGGGGTGGGGGTGGGGTCCTAGACTGCTCTAGACTACAGGAAGAGCAATGGGGTCTTGTAGAGGTGTGTCCTTGGTCATGGATGTTGAGGACTAAAAGGACTAAAAGTGCTGTGAGGTAAGTGGGTCCTGGGATGTGGATCCCTGAAAGAAAAGGGGATTGGACTGATGGAGTAAAACAGGGCCTGCTCGCTATTTAACAGAGAGATACTCATCTGCTCAGTTAGACTTGGAACAATTTGGATGGTTTCTCTCTTTTTTTTTTCCTTTTGGTGTCTATATAAGATACACAGGATGAGCAAACCCAATAGAATATATGGTATCAGGGGGACATGGTAGAGGAGGTGGTGAGGGGAGGGTAGTGGTGAGCCAATAATGACAGGGACAAGGGAATAGTAAGGGATATGAAATTCATGGTGAGGAGGGGGTAGCGTTGCTGGTTGTGTTTGATCAATTGAAATGTATCCTAGAGGAATTATGGAGAGGTGAACAATGGATAAACTTGATAGTAGGGCAGGAGGAAAGAGGAAAGAGGATGAAAGTAAAAATTGTATATATGGGCATAAATATAGATATGTAAATATGTAAACATATAAAGGCAGGTGTATTTGTCTATGTGTGTGTGTGTGTGTGTGTGTAAATATATACACACACAACAAGGAAGCAGATGGACTTTGAGCTTTGTGGTAGTTACATAATCTGGTGTCAATTTGAGAAGGGCTGGAGTCTAGCCTGTCAATTAGGTCGCAGCTTGATGGCCTCATTTGGAGATGCCACAGAGATAAATAGCTCATTGGAGGCCAGATAAACACAGATTCTCTGCTTTGTCTTCCTGCTCATAAGACACTACGCTAGAGTCCTGGAACTGGAGAAGCCATGTGGAAACCCCTGCCAGCATTGAGATGCTTCCATTGCCACTGAATCCACAAGACTTCCCACTCACTGGCCTGTAATCTTCTGAATTCAGCACCATTATATGTGTTGTGTGAGTCTGAAGAGGGATTTGTAGACTGGTATCAGACATATAGGCTAATATCAGACTTATGGACTTGATCTGGATTGGACTGGGTTGTTTTCTCAATTAACAATTGCACTTTTATATAAAGCTCTTTCTTTTTTTCCCTGTGAACTCTTGATAATTTATAAATTATTATTATTTTGTCATATCTTACACCGTCCGACATCTCCCTTCATCCATTTCTTCACGGTCCGTCCCCCAAGGAGGAAGTTATATGTAGATCGTTGTAATCTGTTCCCCCTTTCTCCCTCACCTTCCCTCTGCCCTCCCGGTATCGCCACTCTCACCACTGATTCTGAGGGTTTCATCGGTCTTAGATTCCCTGTGTTTGCAGTTCCTATCTGTACCAGTGTACATCCTCCAGTCCAGCTGGATTTGTAAGGTAGAATTGAGATCATGATAGTGGGAGGGGTGTAGGAAGCATTCAAGAATTAGAGGAGAATTGTATGTTTCATCATTGTTATACTGCACCCTGACTGGCTCATATCCTCCCCATGGCTCTTCTGCAAGGGGATGTCCAATTTCCCACAGATCAGTCCTGGATCCTCACTCTGCACTCCCCCTCATTCACATGCTATGGTTTTTTTTTTTTGGGGGGGGGTGTTTGATGCCTGATACCTGATCCCTTCGACACCTTTTGACCTCACAGGCTGGTGTACTTCTTCCATGTGGGCTTTGTTGTTTCTCAGTTAGATGGTCCCTTATTTATCTTCCAGCCTATAGGACCCCAGACTCTTTATCTTTTGATAGCCAGGAACCATCAGTTATTCTTCACATTTGTTTATGCCCCCACTTTGTATTCAGCGATCAAATCAGGACAGGCTTGTATGCTTCTCCTATGTGGGTTTTGTTGTTTCTCAGCTAGATGGCCACCTGTTTATCTTCAGACCTTTACGACCTCAGATGCTATATCTTTTGATAGCCGGGCACCATCAACTTCTTCACTACATTTGCTTGTGCACCCGTTGTCTTCAGCAATTGTGCCAGGAAGGTGTATAAAGCTCTTTCTTATACACATACGAGTGTCTATGAATTTCTTTCTCTTAGTCAACCCAGAATAACACAGGCCTTTACTTAAATCTTACCCGAGTATAAGAAAGGTTTGTTCTAATAATGTGGCAATATCTGATACTTACCTTCCCAACATGATCACTGAAGACCAAATGCATGCATAAGCAAATGTGGTCAATAAGCTAATGGTTCCCAGCTATTAAAAGATACAGCGTTTGGGGGTCTTAAAAGGCTACAAGTTAAACAAGTGGCCATCTAAAAGGGAAACAACAAATCCCACATAGAAGAAGCACACCAACCTGTGTGATCATAGAATATCCATGGGATTAGGTATCAGAAGTCCAAAAACAAGCAATCACATTGACGTGAAGGAGTGTAGAGAAAGGGGGGACCCCAGACCCACCTGTAAGATAATTGGACACAGAGGGGCCATATGGAAGGGATGATATATCCAGGGTAAAGAATAGCACTGATGAAATACATAACTATCCTCTGGTTCTTTAACATTTCCTCCCCTTACTATTATGGTCTTAGTTTTTCCTCATTAATCTTGTTAGACCTGCATACGTTCAGTTGTATAATTAATCATTTGTTGCATGAAATCCAAGATAGATAAATCCTTCAGAAATAATAATGGGAGGAATTATTCTCTGAGGGTATAGGAAGGCAACATCAGGGGGGCGGGGAGAAACTGATAGCAATGATGTCTCTATAACCCTACTCGAGGGGAACAAATAACAGAATGGTCATTGAAATGGATACAATGGATGGTGTAAGATAGGGTTCCTGGGGGAGCATAGTAAGGTGGAAGAGGGAAGGGATAAAGGGAGGTGATATCAAAAAGTCCAAGAAAAAAGAAAATATTTTGCAAATGATGGTGGCAGCAATTGTATAATTATGCTTGATCTAATTGCATTATGGATTGTTATAATATCTGCAAGACCTCCCAATAAAAAAAAGAAAATGAGCAGTACAGAAAGATTTCCACTATCTCTATCCCTCATTGTTTATGTAACTCATGCTTATTCTCTTAAGTCTTGTAAAAGAACAAATCCACAATTCATGTATTGTTGTCCAAAAAGAAACCTTATATGTATATAATTACCCTTTCTAAACAGTGTCTTAAATTTTTTTTATGTTGCATGAAATTGAGTTGGTTTGGACCCATAAGGATCCTGTACCTGGTCCTGCACCATCCTCTCAACTTTTCTTATATTTGAGCTCATTATTGCAACCAGTTTGTCAATCTAATTTATTGAGGGCTTACTCCTTTTCACACTACTTTCCCCTCTAATTTACCAAGCATAATATCTTTCTCCAAGAACTGGTCCCTCCTGATAACATGTGAAAATATGTGAGATGAAGTCTTGCCATCCTTGCTTCTAAGGAGATTTAGCTGTACGTAAGCCAAGAAAGATTTGTTTGTTCTCCTGGCAGCCAATGGTACTTTCAATATTCTTTACCAGCACCTTCATTCAAAGCATCTATTCTTTGGTCTTGCTTTTTCAGTGTCTGATTTTCACATGTGTATGAAGTGATTGAAAATACCATGGCTTGAATGAGGCACATGTTAGTCCTCAAAGTAATATCCTTGCTTTTCAACATTTTAAAGGAGTCTTGTGCAGCAGATTTATCCAATGCAATGTGTCCCTTAATCCCTTGACAGCTGATTCATGAACATTGTTTATGAATCCAAGCAAAAGAAAATCCTTGAAACTTCAATCCTCTCTCCATTTATCATGATGTTACCTTATGGTCCAGTTGTGAAGCTTTTGGTTTCCTTTACATTGAGCTGTAATCCAGACTGGACACTGCAATTATTGATCTTCATCAGCGAGTGTTTCAAGTCCTCCTCACTTTTAGTAAGCAAGGTTCTGTTAACTGCATACCACAGGATGTTAACAAGCCTTCCTTCAATCCTGATGCTGAATTCTTTTATATGCTCCAGCTTCTATACTATTGGCTAAATGAATGATACTATTAATAGAGTTACCTCATGCCCATGGAAACAACATAAAGTACTCCGTAAAAATGATAATGATGTCTATAAAGTGAACCAAGGACATATATATAAACCATAGCTATATGAATGGATTTTGTTCTCCAACTTAGTCATAGCCCTAATGGAAGAACACGTAGTTCTCATTAGATAGTCCTACTCAGTGCCTGCTTTCATGAAGTAATCCCTAAAAACATGGGTGCTATAGCAAAGTATGGTGAAGAAATCAGATGGTGCTCAGTTATCAGAAAGAACAGGATCTGGGATCTTTTTTATCCTGTTGGATCAACTTTATTTGGAATGGGTACAAATGTCAATCTCTTTTAGTCAGTTGGCCAACTAACTGTCTTCCAAATTTCCAGGCATAGATGGGAGAGTGCTTCCAGTGCTTCACCAGCTTGTTGAAACATGCATATGAGACCATTGGAAATACCGTGGCTTGGCTCATTCACAACTCAATTCTCAAAGTAACATACTTGCTTTTCAACACATTAAAGAAGTCTTGGGTGGCAGATTTACCCGATGGAATACATCATTTCACCCCTTGACTGCTGCTTCTAGGAGCACTGATTGTGGATCCAAGTGAGATGAAATCCTTGACCACTTCAATCTTTTTTCTGTTTATCATGATGCTACCTTTGGGTTCAGTTGTGACTATGATTATTTTCTTTACACTGAAGACTGTAAATGCATACTGAGGGCTGCGATCCTAGATCTTCATCACAAATTGGGTCAAGTCCTCCTCAATTTCAGCAAGCAAGATTGTGTCATATGCATATGGATGGCTGTTAATAAGTTTCCTCTAAACATGAGGCCCCATTCCTCCTTCAGTTCATCTTTACAGGTTATTTGCTCAGCACACAGATCGAATCAGTATGGCGAGAGGACACAGCCCTGACGCACACCTTACCTAATTTTAAAACATGAAGTATTTCCTTGTCCTGTCCACACAACTGCCTCTTGATCCATGTATAGGTTCTGCCTGAGCACAATCAGGTATAGATAGCTTCTTCTCAATGCTATCTATAGATATTTTTATGTTTCACACAGTTAAATGCCATTGCATAATCAATAAAAAGCTAGTAAGCCTCTTTCTCCCATTCTTTGCTTTCAGTCAACAGCCATCTGACACCAGCAATGGTATCCCTTTCTCCACTTCATCTTCTGAATGTGGCTTGAACTTTTGCAGCTCTCGGTCAATGTATTATTGCAACTGTTGTGGGAGGATCTGGGATCTTAAAGGCTGTCTCAAAACATATAGTCTTCTAAGTGAGGAGTCAGCTAAGTCCATATGAAAGAAGCATAGTAGCCATTGGGATCCAAGGATTGTAAAGAATAATATCCAAATCCAGAGGAGGGAATGGCATTAGAGCTTAAATTCTAAACAGTTTTCTAAAGATATTGATAATAATGGAGGCCCAAAATGCTTTATGAGGATCCCTACTTGGATTAAATCTCCAGTGTATCCCCTCTGACCATACGCCAGTGATGTGAATAGTTTAATTTCAAACAGAGAGTGTTTTAAAGTAGATTTTGGCAGATGTTCTTACATTAACATGTAACATTAAATCTCTCTTTTGACCCATTTTAAATTTGATCCAGTTTTTGTTGGGTCGTTTTTGTTCTGTTTTTTTTCTGTATAGATCATCTAGAATAAATAAATATATAGCGACAGTAACTGGAGTAATAATTTCCTAGGGACATGCAGAATCAATAACAATGGACACAATACAGAAGAAAATGTTTTAAAGTTGATTGTGGTGATGATTCCACAACCCTTCTTAATATCTCTGAACTATTTAATTGTATGTTATTTCTAAATAAAACTTTTGTTTTAAAGAAAATTTTTGCTTCATTGAACACTAATGGCATAAGAGCTGTGGGATGATATAACCAACAGCACACATGAAGAAAACAAAAGTCCTTCCAAAGACAGAAAAAAGGAGAAAGGATTAAAGTGGATGTGAGAGGAACTCTAAAATTGCTCTTTATTATAGCGTAGCAAAGGTAAATGGAAAAAACGATAACCTCAAAGAGCTGAACAGAAAATTTCAAAGGATAGCTAGAGAAGACAATAATGAAATGTACAAAGACCTAGAGTTAGAAAACCAAAAATGAATAACACACTTACCATATCTTAAACTGAAAGAACTGAAGAAAAATTCATCTCAACTTGCAAAAACTGAAAGGTTCTAAGGGCAGAACATTAAACAATTTAAGAAGCACCAAAGATGGCTGACTACCAGCAAGTTGGTTTTTTTAATATGTGTAGTGACTCTGTGTATCCTTCCCTCTTCGTTGGATGCTTCCTGCCTCTAATATTTGTCTCATAGAATCATTCATTATTGTAATTAAAGGCTTGAGTTTTTCTTAACTTCTTTAAGCTTGGTATCTGCTGAGGTTTTTCTTCCTTTTTGATTTTCTGGCCCTAGCCCTTCACACATTTCATTATCATACTTTATCTTTTAAAAAATCATTTTATTGGGGGCTCATAAAACTCTTATCACAATCCATACAATCATCCACTGTGTCAAGCACATTTGTACATTTGTTACCATCACCAGTCTCAAAACATTTGCTTTCTACTTGAGCCCTTGGTATAAGCTACTCATTGTTTTTAATCTTATTGAGCTGATCTTTGATATTTTCTATTCAGCTCTTTTAATTTGCTGTTTCTTCCATTCACTGTAGAGAGTCTGTACTTAAATGAAAATGTCAGAGTTTTCTCTAATAATTCATTTTTGCTTTTTTCTGTCATTTTGATGAACTTTTGATTTCTTAAAACATTCATTATAAATACAGATAAAATAAACAAAAATGAATGTGCATTGGACTGCTGACCAAAAGACCAGTAGTTTTAAACCACCAGCTACTCCTCAGGACAAAGGCAGAACTTTGTACTCTTGTCAAAAGTTAATCCCAAAAACACACAGAGGCAGTCCCACCTTGTCCTATAGGGTCACTATGGGCCACTGAGGTAGTTAGTTTATTGTGCCAACCTGGCCGATAAACACATGTGGGATTAATCGAAGGGTGGAGGGATAAATGGCTCCATGAGCCATCACCTTTCTAGTTCTCGGGTCTCTTGCTTTGTGATGGTTGGACCAGGGTGCCGCTGCCTTAGCAGTTCCCTGCTTCAGATTGCAAGGCTGACTTCTTGCAAGATATCCCCATGGGGAAGCTGCATGGACCTACCCTGATGCAGCCCTGGGTGCTGGAGCAGCCGTGTAGAGACCCCCACCAGTGCTGAGATGCTTACACATTCACTGACTCAGCTTTCCTCCTGCAGTAGGCATCATTGCATCTGTTTCATGAGATAGAGGAGGACTTTTTGAATTGGTGTTGGACATATGGATTAATGTTGGACTCCTGGGCTTGGGCAGCAGTGGGTTGGGATATTTTCTTGATGCACACTTAACCTTAATATAAAACTCTCTCTTATACATAAATTTCTGTGAATTTGTTTCTCTAGAGTACCCAGATGACTCATTGGCAATGAGTTTTTTTTTATATGCCCCTTAATGCCTAGGTATGGTAAGGAATTTGTATTAGTTTCTTTTTATTTTTGTAATAACTTGGCACAAACTTAGAGACTTAAAGCAACACAAATTTGTTATTATAATTCTGTAGGTTTAAAGTTTTAAATAAGTTTTCCTGGGCTAATACCAAGGAATTAGCTGGACTGATTCCTTCTGGAAACTTTGAGGGAAGAATCTGTTTCCTTGTTCTTTCAACTTCTCGAGTTGTCTATATGGCTTGGCTTGTGGTCCCTTCCTTCATCTTGAAAGCCAATCACACTTCTCAGCACATTGCCTTTTCCCCTGACTCTAATTTCTCCTTATCTATTTTAGGGACACTTTAAGTTTAATCTATTTGAAACAATTTTTTTGATCATGTTAAGTAACAGTCACTGGTTCCGGATATTAGAAATAGGCATCTTTGTGGGAGGGTAATTTTTCAGCCTACTACAGATTCCCTTGCATTTTCCTTCACCCCTTATTGATTTGCAAAATTCCATTATTTCCACGCTTTATAAATTGTTCCTTAACGAAGTTTTTCACAACTTTTGAGTATATAATCATTTTATGTCAGCATCAAACTGATAGAAAACTATCGCTTCAAGAAATTCTTTGAAAAAGGGAAAGAGTGACCCACTGGAACCTAGTGCAGCTGGAGCCAGGTCATCTGAGATAGTGACCTTAAAGGCAGAAAGAGGCAAGGCTAGAAGGCAGTAGAGTAAGAGCAAGATAAGTGGGATGGTGATTCTGGGTCCCTAGCACAGACTTTGCTGGGATGTATTACAATCAATTTCTTCAAAGGCTGACCTGTAGTCTTAAGAAAGGGCTTCATCAACACCCGCTTTGCCAGTCACAGTAGCATTTGATCTCTATGCTCGTGAAGTGCACTCATTATTGGAGAGACTCAGCACAGTTGCATTCTTGGTGAGAATTGCACTGTAAACTGTTGACAGCCTAGTGGCACTGCCTTCACTCTCTAGGGCTTTTTACTCAGAAGAAACTTGATAAAAATTGCATGACAAAATTGATATGCTCATACTCTATAGTAAAGATGCTGTAGGTTCAGATTCCAGCTCCATTTGTGACTAGTTATCTTGTGTAAGTTATTTAACTTCTTTATTCCTCATTTCCTATGAATATAATAAAACAGAGAATAATACCAGCAGTTCCACAGTGTTATGATGATTAAATGAGATTTTCCTGTACACAAACACAGAGATGATGAAGAGGGACGAGATGTTCATTAAATGTAGGCAATTACTGCTGACATTAGATTATCTGTCCTGTCTTCATCACCCTGGATCAGACTAGACTCTTGTGGAAGAAAGTGTTTGCATAAAGTAATCAAAGGCATTCACCTTGATTGCTTTCTTAATTTTGCAGGTATTAATCTTTCCTGAGTGTAATCCTAGGTGTCTGCCAGGCTTCTTGAATGGTATTTATGTTGTAAGACCTATTGATGTTATGAAACTTCAGCTAAGGAGATTGAAGACTTTATTCCAGGTTCTGGATCTCACTTTTGATTTCCAAGGACACATTAATTTAGTAGTCAGTGTCCCTATCCACAAGTTGACTAAAACAGATAGTCAATATGGCTATTACTTAAGGTTACACTCCAATCACTAATGTCAAAGATGAAGAAATGGAAGATTTTTACCAATTTATGCATTCTGAAATTGATCACAGATGCACTCAAGATACATTTATGAGTGGAATGGAAAAGTTAGAAACTAAGAAATTAGAAAATAAGGCTTTGGTGATAGAAACAAAACTGGGGATTTTATATTTTGCAAACCAATGACTTATTCATAACATAAATAGGTTTTTTCTTTCAACAATTTGTACAGTGAATATATACATGAACCTCACCAGATGAAATGCACCATAATCAAATAAACTAAATCTGTGTGAAGAAGTGATGGATAAGCATCTGTGTAAAAGACTATCAGCTACTTATATGTAAGTTCAAGCTGAAACTGAAATAAATGAAAACAAGTTTATTAAAACCAAAGTATGACCTTGTATATTGTCCTGGGCTGGTTCTCAGGGAAGGAAATCAGTGATACCAGTGATACATAATCCATATGCATATATAGAAATAAATTTATATCAAGAAAGCGAGTCACATAGTTGTAGAAATGCAAGTCAAGCCTGGACAGGTTTAAGTCTGTGGGTCAGATATAAGGTTGGAGGCCTCTCCTGACTTGTGTAGGTGTTGGTGCTGATCAACATAAGATTGGTGGAAAGACAACAGACTTGTAACTGCAGAGAAAAATGCATCCAAGACAAGAAGGTCAGACTTGAGGCTTCAGAGGTGAATGAATTCCAGGTCAACAGGTTAGATGGTAGGCTATTGATAACTCCCAGAATTTACAGGCACCATGGTAGGCAGTGGCTCAAGTCCCAAGAACTGGAACACAATAGAAGCTAGATGCAGGATCCAGAACAGACCATTTAAAAAGTAAATTATCTTCAATTGATTGAGTTAGACCTGTAATCTGAATAAGAGTATAGCATCCAACCTAATTTTACAGCTGAGAGGCTGCTCATAGTAGATCTCATTATTCAGGTAGTTATGTTGTATTAAATCGTATGAAGGTGAATTTATAGGTCTTCACTGCCAAATCACTGAGCATCCTGGCATAGTGAAATTGACACAAAACCTAACTATTGCAAGTATATTCAAACAACTTACAGACTATCTCAACAATAGTATTGATACATGCTCATGACTGAAGGTCAGATAAGTTATGGGATAACTTTGAAGATGTCATACATGAAAACATCAAAAGGTCATTAAAAAGACCAAAATGGATGTCAGAAAAGATTCTGAAACATGCTTTAGAATGCCGAGCAGCTAAATTGAAAGGAAGAAATGATTGCATAAATGAGTTGAACAGAATATTTCAATGAGCAATTTGAGAATACAAACCTAATTATTGGCATGTGCAAAGATTTGGAGTTGGGAAAATAAGGGAATAACATGCTCAACATTTCTCAGGATGAAAGAACAAAATAAAAAAACCAAGGCTCAGGTTATAAATCTGAAGGAATCTATGGATAAAATATTGAAAAAAAATGCTGGAAACATCAAAAGAAGATGGAAGGAATACACAATCAAGGTACCAAAAAGAACAGATCAGTGCACAAGTATTTGGGGAGAGAGTGAGCAATCAAGAATTAATGATACTGAAGGAAAGCTAAGATTCACTGGAAGCATTGGTGAAAAACCAACAGGCAGGGATAATGGAATACAAATTGTAATACTGGAAATGCTCACTCACCTCTGCCAAGAAATGCAGACATCCAACAAAATGTAAAAATAATTCATATTTTCACTCATTCCAAAGAAAGGTGATCCAACTGAATGTAGAAATCATTGAATAGTATCATGAAAATCACACATAATAAATATTGACTGAAGGTAATTTTAAAAACTGTTGCATCAGTATATAAACAGGGAACTTCCAGGAATTCAAGCCAGATTCAGAAGAGCAAGTAGAATGAAAGATACCATTGCTACTGTCAGATGGATATTCTTAAGAGAATGCAAGAACCATACATATTTTAAAAATCACTTTATTTGGGCTCATACAATTCTTATAATCCATACATGCATCCATCGTGTCAAGCACATTTGTACATTTTTTGCCATCATCATTTTCAAACTATTTTCTTTATATTTGAGCCCTTTGGTATCGGCCTCTCATTTTCCCTCCCTCCCTCACGAACCCTTGATAATTTACAAATTATTATTTTTTCATGTTGTACACTGTCCTATGTCTCCCTTAACCCACTTTTCTGTTGTCCCGCTCTCTTTGAGGGGGGTTATAGGTAGATCATTGTGATCGGTTCCCTGTTTCTCTCCCCATATTCCTCTTCCCCTCCTGGTATCACTACTCCACTACTCTCGATATTGGTCCTGAGGGGTTTATCTGTTCTGGATTCCCTGTGTTTCCAGCTCTTATCTGTTCCCCTGTACATGCCCTGCTCTAACCAAAATTGTAAGATAGGATTGGGGTCATAATAGTGGGGGGGGGAAGCATTAAAGAACTAGAGTAACGTTGTATGTTTCATCAGTGCTATACTGCACCATGACTGACTCATCTCCTCTCCACAGCCCTTCTATAAGACAAAGTCCAGTTGCCTACAGATGGGCTTTGGGTCTCCACTCCTTACTCCCCCTCGTTCATAATAATATGATTCTTTATTCTGGGTCTTTGATGCCTGATACCTGATCCTATAAACAGCTCATGATCACACAGGCTGGTGTGCTTCTTCCATGTGGGCTTTATTGCTTCTCAGCTAGATGGCCGCTTGTTTATCTTCAAGCCTTTAAGACCCCAGACTCTATGTCTTTTGCTAGCTGGGAACAATCAGCTTTCTTCACCACATTTACTTATGCACCTGCTTTATCTGCTGCAATCTTGTCAGGAAGGTGAACGTCATGGAATGCCAGGTTAATAGAACAAAGTGTTCTTCCGTTGAGGGAGTATTTGAGTAGGTCTCAATGTCCATTTGCTACCTTAATACTAAACATATAAATATATGTAGAGAGATCTATTTCTCATCGTCATATATAAATGTATTTACATATGTATATACTTGTATTTTGAACTCTATAAATGCCCTTTACCTCCTAGTTCTTTCTTCTATTTCCTTTTACTTTCCTCTTGTCCCACAATCATGTTCAGCCTTCATTTGGATTTCAGTAATTCCTCTCAGTTACATTGTCCTTGATCAAGCCCTACCAGGCTTCCTACATCCTCCATGCCATTGATTTTGGGTCACTTGTTGTTCCCTTATCCCTGAGTTTGTTAACACCCACTTCCTTTCCCCAGTCTCCCCCTCTCCTGTAGTGCCTCAAAACCATTGGTCCAGTTGTTTTCTCCTCCAGATTGTTTATCCTGCCTATCTTATATAGATAGACATGTGGAGATAACAATATGCAGAAAAACAAGACAGAGCAAAACAAGCAACAAAAGAAAACAAGACAACAATAACAAAAATCAATGACCAAAAAAAATGAAAAAGGAAAGCCTATACATAATTCAAGATCTGTTTGGTGACCATTAGGAGTATTTTCAAGTTGAGTCTGATTGGGCGCCATGCTCTGACCCCAAAGTTTATTTTTGGTGTTCCCCGGGGACTTTGTTGCTCTGCTCCTTTTGCTGTTCTGTTGCACATCATTAGTGTTTCACCTCGGGGTGGTGAGGTCAGATCGGGGACAACCCCTGCACAGTGTCTTCAGTGTTGTCTCCGACAGCATTATGGGTAAATGAGGGATGCCATGTCTTATAATGGGGCTAGCCTTATGGTCCTTTCTGTGCTTTGGCTGTTTTGAGCAAGAATATTGTCCTCAGGGCTTGGTGGGCCAGGATGCGCTCCACTCTCTGTTCCTCCCCTTTCATTTGCAACTGTGTGCTCTGATTGGATATGTCCATCTCCCTGAGCTATAGCTGCAGTGGTATTCTCTGAAGTGAATTTTTCAGGTGTGTGTGTGTGGCGGGAGGGGGGTTGTCCACATAGTTGGGTTTGGTGCCAGCCTCTCAGACCTCTCTATTGCTTCCTTGCTTCAAGCTGGTATGTTGCATTCACGTCCTGGAGCACCGGGTTGAAGTCTGGTCCCTCTTTCCCTGTGCAGATATAAACAACACCCTCCCTTTGGGTGGGTTAGTGGCCTGTTCCATGGTACCCATGTCTTTTCCCCCTCCCCCTAGTTGGCTACCATATGTATCCCTGGATTTGGTCTGGCCCTGCCATACTACCAAGGCCTCACCCCAGGAATGTGTGTGCACAGTAGCTTTTCCTTTTGACCCTTTTACATTTTTAAGCTTACCTCAGTGGACTCATATTGTACTTATTATTTTGTACTTGGATTATTTCACTTAGCATAATTTCCTCCAGTTCTTCCCATGTGACGATGTCCTTTATGCATTCATCACTGCTTTTCAGGGATGTGTCGTACTCCATTGTATGTATGTACTACGCTTTCTTAATCCATTTATCTGTTGATGGAAATTTTAGTTGTTTACAACTCCTTGCAATTATGAACTGTGCCACGATGAACATTGGAGCTCAGATGTCTGGCTGTGGTTTGTTTCTTGTCTCTTCTGGGTATATGCTCAGTAGGGGGATTGCTGGGTTGTATGGTAGCTCCATTTCCATCTGTTTTAGATATCGCCAAATTGATTTCCATAATGGCTGTACATACCTACAAGCCTACCAGCGGTGGACGAGAGTTTCTATCTCACTCCAACACTTGTTGCTTTCTGACTTTTTGAATTGGGCTGTTTGTGAGGGTGTTAGGTGTTAGTTGTTTTAATCTGCATTTCCCTTATAGCTAATGATCGTGAACATTTTCTCATATATTTATTGGCCATGTTGATTTATGCTCTTGTGAAACTTCTGTTTAGGTCCTTTGCCTAACTCCTTATTGGGAAGTTAGTGTTTTCTTTTTGGAAGCTAGCAGAGCATTGTAGATTTTAGCAGTAAGGCCTTTGTCTGATGTGTCATTGCTAAAGATGTTTTCCCAGTCCATGGGCTCGCTTATCACTTACTCTCTTGGTAAATTCTTTTGATGTACACAGGTGTTTTATCTTCAGTATACCCCACTTGTCAATTTGTGACTCACGTGTATTTGTGTCTTTCATATTTCTGATAGCCTATGTATTCCCTGTGCCAAAGTTCTGAGGTTGGTCCCAATTCCCTCATTGATGGTCCTAATAGTTTGGGGGTTTTACCTTAAAGTCTGTGATCAACTTGAGTTTATTCTTTTGCATAGAGTGAGCTAAGGGTCTTGCTTCATTTTTTTCTCCATGTAGATATCCCGTTTTTGCTAGCTCCACATGTTGAAGAGGGCATCTACTGCCTATTTGATATATTGGGGGCCCTTGTCAAAGATCGGTTGTTTGTATGCTGTTGATTTTATTTCAGGGTTTGTTTGTTTTTTTCATTTATATGCTGTTGATTTTATTTCAGGGTTTTCAGTTCTTCTCCATTGGTCTGAGTATCTGTCATTAACCAATACCATGCAGTTTTGACAAATGTGGCTGTATAATATGGGCTAAAGTCAGGTAAAGCTCACCCTCCCACTCTGTCCTTCTTAAGCCGTTCTTTGCTAATTTGGGGTTTCTTCCCTCTTTATATGAAGTTGGTATCAGTTTTTCCAATTCTTTGAAGAATGGTAATTTTACTGGGATTGCATTAAACTTATATAGTGACTTGGACAGAACTGATATCTTTACTATACTGAATTTTCCAATGCATGAGCATGGGATATTCTTCCATTTGTTGAGGTCACTCTTGTTTATTTGTAATAGTGTTCTGTAGTTTTTCTCATACAAAAACTTTTGTTTTTTTAGTCATGTATATCCTTAGATATTTCAATTTGTGCTTGCCTATTTTAAAGGGTACCACCTTTTTGATCTCTGCTGTGGTCTTATTCAATGTGTATAGCAGTCTGATGACTTCTGTTTGTTGATCTTGTATCCTGCCACTCTGCCATATTCCTCTATTGTTTCCAGTACTCCCCTTGCAGAGCGTTTTGGATTTTCTATATATAAAATCATATCATCTGAGAATAATGATAGTTTCACCTCTTCCTTGCATAGGTGGATACCTTTGATGTCTTTTTTTTGTCTTATACTGTTAGCAAAGACCTCCAGTACAATGTTAAATAAGAATGGGGACAAGGGGCACCCTTGTCTGGCCCCCCTTTTCAGTGGAATTATTTTGTCTTTTCTCCATTGACTACCAAGTTGACTCTTGGCTTTTCATATATAGCTTGTATTATATTTATGAATTTTCTTTCCGTTCCTATCTTCTTGAGTAATTGGTGTTGGATGTTGTTGAATGTTTTTTCCTCATCTATCTATATTATCATGTGGTTCTTATAGTCAGTTTTTCATGTCAGTGTGACGAATGATACAAATGGTCTTTCATATTCATCCCTGTGGCACTGGTATGAATCCCACTTGGTCATGGTGAATTATTTGTTTTATATGCTTTTTTTGTCTTCTATTGGCAGATATTTTGTTAAGAATTTTTTTATTGATGTTCATTAGGGATATTGGTCTGTAATTCTCAATTCTTGTGGGATTCTGACCAGGTTTCAGTATCAGAATTATCCTAGCTTCCTAGAAAGAGTTCAGGAATTTTCCCTTTTTCTCTATGTTCTGGAAGAGTTTGTGTAGGATCAGTGTTGGTTCTTTCCTGAATAATGTTTGGTAGAATTCTACTGTGAAGCCATTTGGTCCAGGGGATTTTGTTGCTGTTGTTGTTGTTAGTAATCCCTTGATAACCTTGTCTATTTCTTCTATTGCTATGGTCTGTCGAGATTCTTGATGTCGATCAGGAATAGTCTAGGAAGGTATTGTTTGTCCAAGAATTTGTCCGTGTCTTCCAAGTTGTTGAATTCATTCAAGTACAGTCCATTTTAGAACTGTGCAGTTATCCTTTTAATTTCATTAGGGTCTTTTGTAATGTCCCCTCTTTCATCCCTCATCCTTGCTATTGAAATTTGTTCCTTTATTTCTTTGTTACATTTGCTAGCGTTCTGTCGGTTTTGTTTATACTTTCAAAGAACAATTTTTAGCAGCATTATTTTTTTCTCATAGTTTTCTTATTTTTCCTCTCCTGATTTTAATCCCTGGTTTTTACTATTTCTTTTATTTTGCTATTGGTAGGACTGTCCTGTTGACTCTGCTCTAGTTTCTGTAAGTTTTGTGCCAGCATATCAATCATCAGACTCTTCCTTTTTCATGTGTATATGTACCACTTTGGTGTAGAGTACTGCGGATGGTGGGCAGAATTGCCCTGGTCAGCTAGTTCACTGAGGAGGGTGGGCAGAGGTTCCCACAGCAGCATGGAGCACTGGAGAGTATTGGTTGAGCTGTCTTAGGCCATATGAGGCACTACAGCAGTTGGGAGGAAGTTCCTTCAGTTACATGGGACCATAGTGGATGAATAGGAGTTCCCCCAGGCATGTAGGGGGAATTTCCCTGGAACAAGCTGGGTGGGATTTCTCCAGCTGAATGATAAGCGATGCAGAGGGTGGGAGGACAGGTGGGATTTCCCCTAGAGGAAGGTGGGATGGATTGCCCTTAGAGGAAGGTGGGCAGGTTTTCCCCAGCCACCTGTTACATTGCATAGGTTGGAGCGCCCCCAGCTGGGTGGAGGGCAGATGCAAATTCCCTAGGCTAAGAGGAGTGACCTGGAGGTTAGTAGTAGTGTGTGAGAGAAAAGGGAAGAGAAAAAGAAAAAGTATTAAAATAAACCCAAGTCCACAGAGACTGTGGGGGGAAAGAGAGAAGAGGGAGGGAAAAAAGTAACAATAGAGCTGAACCCCAATCCCTGACTGTGAGCCTGGAGGGGTTTAATCCTGCCCAAAGGCAGAAGCAAGCTCTGCCTGTGTTGAGACAAAGCCCTTGGGCTGGCCAACAGATCCCAGTCTGGCCAAGACAGTAGCAGGACTAAGGTAAAACCCTAGCTGACTTCCAAAATGGTAAGCCAAAATCTCACAGCTTCTCAAAACCTAGCAGATTTGTGTCTACTTATCTTTATGATATCCTCCTGCAACCCAGCCGTGTGTAATTTCCCTACTAGTGACTCACCCGCTCTGATTTCTGCATAGTCCCTCTGGTATGTGTTACTCCATTGCCATATTACCAGAAGTCACCAGTAACATATTTATCTATGTTTTATCAACTTCACAAAGACACTGGACTAGGTGGGTCATATAAGAAATTATGTATAGCTTTTCAAAGAATGGGAGTTCTAGAACATGGTCTTACAGAACCTGTATATAGACCAAGAGGCATTCCTTTGAATTGAATAGAACAAGGGGTTATTATGTGGTTTAGAGTCAGCATAGGTATACATCAGCATTGTGTTCTTTAAGAATCATTATTCAATTTGTATGCTGAGCAAATAATCTGATAAATTGAGGTATGTTAAATTGAAGGAAGACATCAACAATCTACATTATGCAGATAGCATAATTTATTTGTTAAAATTGAAGATGACTTGAAGCACCTGATCTTCAGTATTAATTATATCTCAACATCATGTGAACAAAAATCCTGACACCTAGACCAATACTCAATATTATGATAAATGGGGAAACGATTGAAATTGTAAAATTTTTATTTTACTTGGATCCACAATCAAACTCATAGAAGCCAAAATTAAGAAATCAAATTGCCTATTACATTGGGCAAATCTGCAAGAGACTACTTTAAAGTATCATAAAACCAAAGATAAAAGCAAAGAACGAAGGTGCACTTAATCAAAGCCATGATATTTCCAAAAGCCTTATATGCAAAGATAGACAGTGAATAAGAAAAACTGTACAATAATTTATACCTTTCAAGTGTGGTGTTGGTAATGAATATTGAGCAGACTGCCAGAAGGGCTAACAAATACATCTTAGAAAAAGTACAGGTAAAATTATCTTTAAATGTAAGATGGCAAGACCTTTTCTTACTTTCTTTGGACATATCATCAGAAGAAATCAATCCCTGGAAGCTACATCATGCTTATAAAATAGAAGGTCAGTGAGAAAGAGAAGATTCTTAATTAGTTTCTATAATGGCTTCAGCCATGGGTTCAAACATAGCAGTGATGATGTAGCCCTGTGAGATGCTGCAGTGTTTCATTCTGTTGTGAATAGAATCACAAGTTAAACTTGACTAGATGGCACCTGACAAAAAGCCCCTTTATTTCAGCCAGAGCCATGTGAGAGGAATAACCCACACTTGATTCTTCTTGTGAAGATACACCATATGACCTCAGTGCTACCTGGACATATTAAGTAAGATTCATGTTTCCCTGTAGTAGTAATACATGCATTAAATAACTATTGTGAGCTGTGCAACCCATCAGCATGAGAATAATATCCATGCTAGGCATGTTATATGCTTGCATATATTATTTACATAGGTGCATTATATGTGAAAAACACAGTATTTCTGGAGGTAGAACAGCTATAAAGTGGGCGAATAAATATCACAGCTTAACCTGGAATTGGTAAAGATGAAGGCAGATCTTTTCCAAGATGATAATTGAGCTGAAAATGAGAATATGAGAAGGTGGTACCTATGGGAAAATGAGGAAGTTAATCCATTCTCAGTCAGAGACAACAAAATAAGCAAAGATCCTTTGTGGATTCAAGAAACTGAACATACATTTCAATGGTGTCTTGCTTTGTGTCTTAGATTGGGTGAGGGATCACAAAATAGGTCCATTCCAAACCTTCCTGGATATGCCAAGAAATCCTGAGAAATATATGTAGATTAGGCCCTCGGGTATTGCTTGACTATGAGCTGTCTCAAGGTAAACCATGTATTGGAGTCATAAGACTCAAATATAACTTCTAATTTTATTCCATTTCTATTGGGTAACTTTTAGCAAATTTCTTCTCTTTTGTTAGTCTCAGTTTATTAATCTAAGAATGGGGATAAGAAAATAGAGTGGTGGCTTTAGAATGAAAATGGGAAAAAACTACATAAAGGTGCTTTGTAAAAGTGAAGAAGTAATATAAACATTTTAGTGATTCTAACATTACTGGTACAGCTAAGACATTAGATGACCACTCAAGTCAAAAGATGACGGGCCACCATTGTTCTTTCCTTCTTGTTCTTTTTCTAACTCTAGCGACACGGGTATAAGCATGTCTCACTCTTGTCAACTGAGTATTGGAATAGCATCATTAATTTGAGTGGATGAATAAAGAGATGTTATTTTGCTATACCATCAGCAATTGGCCTTATTAAAGAAATAGTAGCAATTTTTAAAATGACTCTGGTCACCCTACGATGCCTAGGGAAGTGATGGGTATCAATAAAACTTTGAACTTGGGTCTACATATGCAGAAGCTTGCAGCCAAGGTATCTCATGAAGTTAGGCCTTTATTTAGGCACTTTGGGTTTGAACTTCATGGGGGTTGCTGGAAAGGATGCGGTGAGAGAAGTAGCTTGAATGAAATGTGGCGGCTGGAGGATCTTGATTTTCGGCTGGGTGTCCCATCTTGGAAAAGTGAAGACCACCCACAAGAGATCACTGGGCAAATGCCCAAATTCCCAGTGGGATAGATTGACCTTAGAAAGAATTAATCTTATGTAAGCAGGCCCATACTCATTAATCATTCACAATAAGCTCTTACTTATGAACTAATTTCAAATAGACATATTGAATCCATTTTCCCAAGTAAAAATGGAGTTGGGTAAATCATAAACAACTAAATTATAGTTTTGGCACATACCCATGGTTTCATTTCATACTTAAAGTCTTATTTGCCTCCTAGAGTAACTTGAGTTTAGAGTAACTCAATACAATGAGAACACTCTGCAAAACGCTATTGAGAGTGAGTGTTTATAGAGTCTTACATCTGATTTACATAGAAGGAGCATAAAACTAATTGCCGAGAGCCTGTGCTACCAAAACACTCGACCTAGGGCACAGCTCTGTGAGAATGTTTATAGGAATGCTGATAGGGCTGTTTGAAATTGAGACCTGCAAAATTAAGTTCCACTACCAGAAATACAGATATTTTTTAAATGTTCTCAATAGGCATAGAGATATTATAAGTGATACCTAGACAAAGTATCTCTTAATGCAAATATCTTTTTAATATGAGATTTAAATCTGAAATTGCAAGCATATCCCTATATATCCATCTATATTAGTGTAAAAATTAAAGTTGAAATATTGTAAGAGCAGTAAGCAGGTATATGGCTAATGGTCAGTTCCTATGATAAATTACCCTGTCACTACTGTAGTCAGTTTTATTGTCACTAAATGGCCCAATTTTTCTTTTCTCATAACTACATGTGTATATATGAGTTAAAATAATTCCCTCTAAAGATACTATTAATTTTTTGAGCCATTTAAAATAAAATAGCCTAAAAATGCCCTCCATAAACTTATGTTATAGCAGTTAGCACATCTGGAAGTCTTTAATGGTACAAAGTTCTATAATTTATAAATTATATATTGCTTTAATATTTTAATTTCAAACATTTGGGGTATTCTTCTGGTAATCATTTCATGTAGCAGCCATAACCCTGAAAAGTAATGAAATTAATATTTTTATGCATTGAGAGTGTTATATCACTCATCTACTCTCACATATGGTCCATGAGTCTTTAAAGCCATTTGCGTCCATGTGTGAGTCTATGTGTTCACACACACACACACACACACACATACATGCACACAATGACCCGTTTTCTCTGCATAGTGTATGTGGGTTTGGTACTTTGTCCAATCCTTGCCCTGGCATTGTCTGCAAAGATTTAACTGAAATTTATAGCATGCATCACGTATCGTAAGTTTGTCTGTCACATAATAATCAGCATGCAAAAGGAGCACATATTTGAACTGTATATTTAAGCCTTGTACATAATCATATACAAAACAATGCAAAAATGTGAACATTGTATGGCAATTAATAACATCTCGGCCAGTATAAATATGTTTTACCCCATAAATCATTTCCAGCTTGTCAAAATGGATCTGTGCTGGCAAAGAAACAAGGGTAATGTTTCCATTTCCTCCATCTGGCAAGAAATTTTCTGTTAGATTTTCTTCTTCCCTTTGTCAGTTATGGAATTCATGTGAGCAACTACATGTGGTGTGACTGAGAAAGGGCGTGGTGTGGTAGGATAAAGAACAATGCTGAGGACTGGAGATAACAGCCCTAAATTGTACATACATGTCACATGTGCGCCTAACAGAAAATATTTGGTTGCTGAAGCATAAAAATGATTCCCTTTGTAGCAAAACATTGCTTTCATTAAATAAAGCACAACTTTCTTTTAAAACATTTTTTTCTGCAAGGACTTGAATATATTTTAACTTGTTTGGAAGCATTTCTTATACTGATTGAAAAAGCATTTAAATCTTTAAAAAATTATTATGTGGTTTTAGAACATTATAGAACTTCTGGTAGCACGAACACACATTACACTCAACATGGCTCTAGGATAGAATTTTCCCTTTTATGATCTAATATTTAAAACAAAACTCAATAGAGAAACAAAGTATGAGCACTTGTAGACCTTCGTCAGCAACAAAGCACTGGGATTTTTAGCCACAAAATAGCTATCATTCACTCTAATCTCTGGGATATGAATTCATTGGGAAACATCAAATAGTCTCTACTTTCATATACACCGAGGGTTAATTCCCACTCTTTTTGTTGTTGTTGTTGTTTATACTCAACTGTTTCCAGAGTGGACTCTGCGTGTTATCCTGTCTTGTTTCTTAGCTGTCCACATTATGCCTGGGGGCAGGTTTGACTAAAAGGACAACTTTTTCTGTGCTTGTGTGAGTTTTACGGGAAGCCAACTGTAATGCAACAATAGCTAGGACCTCGCCCTTTCCCGATAGCTCTGCATTTGGAAGGGCTCAGATAAGCCAGAAGCACAACTCACTGATCTATGGTTTTAGACTACACTGTAATATGTGCTGGGGAGGTCATTTTTCTCTCGAACTTCTAAAAGATATCATTTGTATTCGTTCACGAATTGTATCCTGGTACGGAGGGGTGGGAGAGTGTGCAGGCCTCTGGTTCAAATAATCCCCAGGCAGGTAGTCGGTGAACATAAACCTTTCGAAAAACTTGTGCAATGAGTGAACTCTGAACACTTCTCCCCAGGAAGGTGGAGATCAGTCTTAGGGTCATGCAACCAAACCAGGGCATGTACTCTTGGGTGTGTGACTTTATCCATCATGTAGGTCATTGAAGAAATGACTCCAGTGTATTGATATTAATCACTTAGAGCCAGGGTGCTCTGGTTGTCACTTAGCCTTGTTGCGGATGGTTTTAACTGCACATATGGAACATTATTTGTCATGCACTCTTCTGAGACCCCTAGAATGTCAGGACACAACAGATGATTAAAGGATTGGGAAACAACCTTCTCTCAGAATATCTTTGTCTTAAATTGTCAGGCCAGAGCTTTAACACAGTTTGATGGTTCAGTTTTCTTTAAGTTTCCTGAGCATACACCCAAAATAATTTGTACCCAATTTTACTTGCATAAATGGCTAGAAACAAGAAATTTGGAATGACAGTGTAACCAGATACATAATGTATTTCTTCTTCTTCACCTTGCTTCTTCCTTTCCTCAGGCTTCTCCTCTTTTTCTTTTCACTTTCTTAGGCATTGGGGTACAAACCATAAGATTGGCAGTTCAAATCCACCAGCTGCTCCATGGGAGAAAGATGAGACTGCCTGTCCATTAAAAATTTTCAGCCTCTGAAATCCTGTAGAGGGTGGCTTTGAGCTGTAATCTACTGGATGGCAGTGGGTTTGGATTTTATAGAAGGCTCTAGTATACATCTAAGGCCTTTTATCATCCCCTTTTTGTGTGCAGGGAATTGACTCTAATCTACTCAAAATATTATTATGTAAGTTGCATGAGATTCTTCAACCTACAAAGCAAACACCTTCCTAGAACTACTGTCAAATCAACTTCTCAGAATTAAAATGAAATTTTTCATTGACTCCATGATGGAAATTTGTCTCGTAATTATTTTTACAAAGAGTTCTTTGGTTCCCAAGAATTAATAAACATTCTGAGACACATTCGATGTTTTAATATTATACATTTTAAAAAATAGTCAAAGTACTAGTACCTATGCTCGAGAAGCTAAATTGCAAACATATCGGAGCTGGCCCTCCAAGGAGGCTGTGGTCATCCTGGTGTGAGGTGATGATGGAGCACATCAGGAAACGGAGAGCTTGGCAGTAGGTCATCTACCTCACCCTGGGAAGATCTATTTTGCTGTTTCAGATTGTTACCCAGGGAAGAGAAGGGGGTGGGGGGACAGGAAAACTTGGTTTACTTCTAAACGGTTCAATGAAGCTTTCTTTCTTTCTTTTACTCTCCCGACCACTGGCTACCAATCCTGAGATGTTACCATTTTAAATGATCGACTGACTATTCCTGCTTGACTTTAAAGGGTTATCACTTGTTTGCCAGAGACAAAGAGTTGGCCCAAATGAATTCACATGGTGCCTTCCATCTTCTAAGGCCTATTGATTCTTAATCTTCCTTAGTCTGTCTTTGCTATCTGTAAACTTGGAAAACTGATCTGTGTTGGCCTGTGGTGTTGTAAGGATGGGCTAATCTTCTACGGAGAGTAAATTGTAATAATCTCATGTATCAGATCCTCAAGTTTGTGGAAAGTCAAATTCCTGACAAGCTTTTATTCGTGGAGGCCCTTCTCCTCTGAATAAGCATTTATCACAACGTTCCACCCTCTGAACAAGGCAGAGGCTCTCATTGAATATGGCCTGTTTACTGCAAGCCCATGAACTCAGTAGGATTTAGGTACATTTTGTCTACTGAAAAAGGAAAGCCAAGTGAAACCTCAAGTAAAGATCACCTAGACCTTTTGAGTGAACTTGGGCTTCACAGCTTGGAGCGTCATTTCTTCCTGGATATACTCCTCTCCTCGTTGGAACGGACTTGTGGGGACGTACTGAGGACGGAATGCTATTATATTCTTACCAATGATAAGTTAGCATGCAGTAGGAGGCATTGAAATGAGACGCGAGACAATGACATGATCTAGTGATATTTTCAGGAACCCTGTGGCACAACGGTTAAGAATTGAGCTGCTGACTAAAAAGTTGGTGGTTTGAACTCACCCGTTACCTCTGTGAGAAAAAGACCTGGTGTTCTGTCTGCTTCCGTACAGAATAGACCAAAGCCTGAGCTTCACCGTCGAGCTGATTTCAGCTCGCTGAGACCGTGTAGGGTGGAGGAGAACTGCCTACAGGAATCCCAAGTTTGTAAATCTTCACTGGAGCAGAGTGCTGCAATTTCTTCTATAGCGAGCCTGTGGGCTTCAAATCACTGATCTTTTGTTTAGCTAAGTGCTGACTACTCCATCAGTTCTCCTCCGGTAAAGATAGCGCTGGGGAGAAGCTTTGGGGGCAGTTCTGCTCGGCCCCTACAGGGTCCCTGTGAGTCGGAAAAGGTGGCTTGGTGGCACTGACCACCCTAGTAACCACCCTTGGACATCACCTGTCCTAATGGATTTTTTTCCTATTATGTATAATCTAAAGCTAAAACTTATGGTCCTCCCAATGACCTAAGGGGCTAGGATTACTGACGAAGGGTTGTCTGATTAATCTATTTGCAGCATCACCAGTAGAAAACAGAGACAGGGAGTTTCTCAATAACTTCCCTGAAGTCAGTGTTTGAGACAGACATTTTATACACCACATAAGACAATAAAGCAGATTGTTGCCAACTGCAAACTTTAAAATCAAATAGATATAGGTTCTGATATTAGTATACAGTAAATCCTCAAACTCTGGTTTCCCCATTGATAACCTGGATATATACTATTTTTTTGCAGGATTGTTTTATGCAGACATAAATAAAAGATGTGTAAACCTCTTAGCATAACAGATAGCAAGCAGTAGGTGTTTAGTGGTTACATTATTAATAACAATTTTACAATGGATGCTATTCATTTAAATGATACCAATGGTACTGCCCACATTTTAAAAGTTGAAGCATCTATTGACAGCATCTTTTCATTCTTTGCAGTACTAATTGGAGGAGAAGAATTAAACAAAAAAGAATGAGACTTAATTTACCCTTGAATCCTAAGGGATGCATGTGGGTCAATTTATTAATGAAATGTGAAGACCATTTTGTGAACCCACCAAATGAGACAAAGCACTGTAAAGGGCCTTTAGAAAGGATTGGTATATAATGTTAATGTCTGTGGAATGGAACTGTCATGGGATAATGGCCTTTTGATGGCACAGAAAATGCCAAGGCAGAGATAAGACATTTATTTTTAAAGCACTAGACAATCACCTTTGGACAGTGTCCTTCTACCAGCTCTTTATTTCTAATAGACCAATAATTGATATGGATGTAATTATTTTTCTTGATAGATTTGAAATATTAGACAATGGCCTTGCTCGCTCTGAGCAATCATTAAGTGGCTGCATCCTCACCAGCCACCAGAACACGCCTCTCATCCTATATTCTTTCCGGTCAGAATTCTGAGTACCAATCTCTCCCTCCCCCTTTCTCTAAATGCCAAGTAAGCTGGGACACGAGGTGTAGACTTCAGGCAAGCTGACACTGCGCCTTATGGTCAGTCTACGGATTTAACTATCTGTGGAGGCATCTCTTTTCCCTTAGAAGCAAAAACCTACATGACGTGTTTGTGTGTAAGATGGAGTAATATTTTCAATATGCAGAATCAAATTTTTCAATGACTTGAATTAATCCTTTCTGATAAGCAAAAATACCAAAAGGACTCTACCTTTGTAAAAATTCCACGAAGCTATTTTTTGTTGAGATTGTTTGCTGTCTGATAAAAAAGTCATCTATAAAGTCCATTCTCTATAGTCCACTCAGCATACTCCTGCTTTTAGAGCCCTGAGTATCTAGAGAAGATCATCATGTACGTGCGCATGCGTATGTGTCTGCCTGCACTCCTATGTGAGTGCATGTGACAGACATTGGACAACTTAACTGGGGACTGCTTGTTATTGCTCTTTTACTAGAGTCATGAAAGACTAGTAGAGCCTGATTTGTTATTATTGGTCTTGTTTCAAGGAAACATGAGACAAGGTGTATGGTTTGGATGGATTTTTTATTTGCTATGTGTATGGTAATTTCAGCCACACACTATCTTGAATGTACGTGTTTCAACTTAATGGACTTCTCAAAAGTCAAGTTATAGTCCTTATTCTAATGAAGTTCATCCTCTATTGCTATAGAATCATACTACAAGGGAAGTAGATCCTTTCACCTTCCATTCTTGGCCTACCCATACGCCCCACTGGAGCGCGAATAGCAAGAGAAAGATTTCATCTTTTGTCTCCTGTCCTGAACTTCTCTGATACATGTCTTGAATTTTTATTCAAATTACTTTGCGTTTTAATTTATTCAGTCAAATGTCAACCAAGTGTTGTTTATCCTGTGGATTACATTCATGCTCACTGCAGAATTCTCTAACATTTTGATTTCTAATTATTTTCTTGTTTATCCATGTGGTGGGATGTTTTGAATATTACCTTCTGACCACTGACCAGTTGGAATTGCGATTTTCTCTCTTTCCTAAGCATCTGGTAGGAAAATTCAGCAAGCCTGGCGCCTCAGCAAAATGAGTACACTGACACAGTCATTTCCCATATAGCACAGGCTGCCTTAGCTATCTGCTATACTCACACAAGGGCGTCAATTTATTTTGACGTTTGGAATTTAGCCCTGCATAGAATGTGCAACTGCCACAAGATTCCTGAACACAAGGCCCCAGACAAAGGTCTTGAGTTCACTTCCAGGGAATTCTAAAAGAACAAATAAACAAACGAAACCCAGAGCTAAGAAACTGTGATGCTTGTTCTACAAGAGAGATCAATGCTAAACTCCCTACTCTGTGTCCCACCCCATCTTTGTTTCCTTTTATTCTCCTCTGCTCTAACACTTCTCTCTCTCTCCCCCTCCCTCACGCTATCATCTATCTATCTATATATCTGTAATTATAGATGAATACAAATGCTATCCTCTAACCCTGGCAGCCAGAGCTGATTTACATGAGGATCGGGTAAAGAAGCACTGTATTGGAAAATGTCAGTATCAGTATAGCCAATTAAAAAGGCCTTAAACCAAGTAACAGGGACTGTAGGTTACATTAGAGGGTAAAGATCTGTAAATACAATCAAAGACATGAAAAAATTTAGTCATAGAAGAGGTTGACTAGGTTGGATATAGTATGATTTCGACGAATATAGGGGTTAGATAGAGTATGACTTCTATTCCATACTTGAGATTCTAGGATATATCCTTATTAAACCAAAAAAACAAAAGCAAACTCACTGCCATCAGTTTGATGCTGACTCATAGGACAGTGTAGAACTGCCCCTAGAAGCTTCAGAGACTCTGATTCTTTACCGGAGTAGAAAGCCTTGTCTTTCTCCTGAGGAGCAGCTGGTTGTTTAGAACTATTGGCCTTGAGATTAGAAACCCATCATGTAACCTCCATACCACCAGGACTATGTATCCCTTTTACTCCTGTGTTATTTTTTCCTCTGTGATTACTTTGTCAAGGAAAGATTTCGTTCTAGTACCATATGTTACTCAGCCTTGATGTGATAAGAATTCCATGAGGGAAAGAGAATCAATGAATAATTACACTGTGAAACTAGGCTCAACTAAAGCTTGCCTGACACATTGGAGAATGGTGTTCTAATTACATAGAAAACATTACGTTGAACATGAAATTGGTAATATTTGACATTTTTATGGCAAAGTCAGTATTTTCATACAGTTCAATATGATATAAATTAGATTATCAATATATGTAGAATCTGCTTGGAAAGGCAAGGTGTTTCCTTGGGTACTTTAAGACTGTCAAACGTGGAAAGAAGGTGAGTCTGTGTGATCAGTTGCTAAGCCTTGTTCTAATTGGGGAGGCAGCATTGTTGGGGGGGCATCGCATCAATTAACATGTGATACCCTTTTAAAGATAATAGGTAACAGTAATTAATAGTTCCTAACTCCAAACATTAGGACGATCTAGCACTTGCCACTATACTTACATTGTGTCATTCCTTTCTCACAAAATACTGTGAGACAAATATTATTCTAATTGTCATTTAGTATTTGAGAAAACAGGTCTAAAGTGTGGAAATTACTTGCTCCAAGTGGTAAAGCCAGAATGTGAGTCCAGGAATGTCTGATGGGAGTGAGAGTGCACATCCTACTAGCCTGCATCCTCTATTGACTCTGATTTACTCCTGGGCATATTTAGGCTATGACACACAGTCACTGAATTTCAGGCAATGAAATTCCAAATACGTGTATCTGGGCATCATAAAGTCAGAAAGCCGAAGATATTACTGATATGAACAGAGTGTTTCTATTGATTCTATGATATTTGGCATTTATTTATTCACTGAGTTGAACATATTTATGAAACCTCTATTTTGATCCAGGAGTTGTTCTTGGTAAGTGATAATCATCTTTGAACCAGGATAGCAAAGTTTTTGCCCTTAAGGGGCTTAGCTCCTAGATTGAGGGGACAGAAAGTAAACAATAAACATGATAAATAGGTAATTTTTAAAACACAATAGAAGGTTATTAAGTGCATACAGAAAAATAGATTAGAGTAAGGTGGCTCCGGAGCATTGTGTTTGGCTGGGGAGGGTAGGCCCAAGTTAGCATTGGAGTAGGGTCAATAGTATGGAGAAAGTGCAATATGAGCAAAAAAAGTAGATATCTGAGGGAAGACGATTCTGGGTGAGGGGAGGCACTAAGGAGAGAATAGGCCTGCCTGAGCTGAGAACAGCGAAGAGGCGCAGTGATTCTGACAGTGATCACAGAGAACAGTCAAAGACGGGGACAGACTGCGCAGGGTGGTCGGCAGCACTGGCCCCGCAGGCATTCCAGTACGTCTGGCTGTACTCTGAGTGAAATAAGAAATGAGGAAACAGCTCAGGGTTTTGAGTGTAGCAGTGATATCATCTTGCTTACACTTTCCAAGGATCATTCTAATAAGGGTGTAAAGAAAGAATGTAGAAGGTCAAGAGCAGACTCGGGGAACCCCATCGGAGACTCCGTCAGTGAGGTAGCCCAGAAACGACCACGACTAGGGTCAGGTGGCAGCAGTAGAGGAGGTAAAAAGTCATCGATTTTTGGATAAATTTTGAAGAGAGAGCCTGCAGGAATGTAAGAGAGAAAGAAAGAAAGGAGAGAGAGAGAGAGAGAGAGAGAGAGAGAGAGAGAGAGAGAGAGAGAGAGAGAGAGAGAGAGAGAGAGAGAGATGACTACAAGGGGTTTATTCTGAGCAAATTGAAAGGCAGGAGTGATTAATTGATGCTGATCAGGTTGTATATGGAGCAGATTAGGGGACGCTGTGAGACCAGCTTTGGGCATGTTGCATTTACTGTCTTTTTCACATCCAAGTGGAGTCGTTGAAGGGGCAGGT
This sequence comes from Tenrec ecaudatus, assembly GCF_050624435.1. NCBI lineage: Eukaryota > Metazoa > Chordata > Mammalia > Afrosoricida > Tenrecidae > Tenrec > Tenrec ecaudatus. The sequence goes on along the minus strand of NC_134530.1, from coordinate 120,330,633 downwards.
GGATATGGGAGTCTAGAGTCTGAGAGCCTGTTGCCCTCTAATTGATTCTGACTCCTAGTGACTCCATAGGACAGACTAGAACGGCCCCATAGAGTCACTAAACTGTTTCTCTTTTCCAATGTGTCAAACTGCCACGTCTGGCGTTCCTGAAACTAGTGCTGGTTGGACCCTGCTGTGCTTTCAGTCAGCAGCCGAGCACTCTACCCAAGGTCCCAACCAGGCTCCTGGATTATGGAGGGCGTGGTCAAGTAGAGGTGTCTATTTGAGACCATTCCGTCAAGAGGTGCCATTGAAAGCTATGACCCTCACTATGGTTAGATTACCGAGTTTTTAGCACCTAGCCCTGCTCCACACCTCTACCCCCTTGCCAATCTAGTTCTGATTTGGCAACAGGTAACTTGATTCACTTTGTGACAGTTTACCGGGATAAATATATGCATTTTAAATGATTTTCTGTGTCTTCTATGCAGGTGCAAGTTAAAAAAAATTATCTGACTTTTCTGTGTTCTGTTCCTATTTTCCAGCCAATCATCCATTTATTCTTCAATATCTTTTATAGATGTTCTAGGATCATGCGATTAAATGGTAAATATTTTCTAAAGATCTATATATGAGGATTTCAGATAGTTTTTTTTCAAACTTTCTTTCTGTTCTAAAAAAATGTTCAAATGAATCAATTGTGATGGAGGTCAGGCATCACATCTCAGTTTGAGAGCTTTAGCACATTTTAATTGTGGGCATACACATGAATGTGACTTATTATTAATGAGTCATTAAGAAAGTACTTCCTTTAGAAATGCTTTATTAGAAGCTAGGACATATGCACTTGGAAAGAATAAAATGCTATTAAGTACAGGTTTGTCATCAATTATATGCTTTCTTGATGAAAGTCTGGAAAATGATTTCAAATTATGTTTGCCCTAGATTATCAATTCGAGTTGACTTGGTGCAGATCAAGATTCATCAATGCCTGCTTCCATCTTGGACTTCTGTGGACTTAGATGGTTAATGGCTTATATTTGATCTCTCTCTATAAGTGAATCCTGAAAATAATCATTATTGGTGGGATACTGTCAATACTTTTAGGTTCATAATCATCTTTGACTGACTAGTGTGGTTAAAGAAAAATGGATACCTTTTGAAATTATATTTGGAGACTTGACTTAGAATTTGTTGTTGCAAGGCCTGTTTAATCCATTTAAATTCCAGATTATTATTCTCAAGTTTGTAAAGTTATGAGTGACAAATGGCAAGTGTGAATGTCTTCACAACACAGATTAGCGTAAAATCCAAAGCCATTACCATGGTCTACTAAAACCAACAGCATTGCTGTCAAGGTGATCTTGGATTATGGTAAACCCAAAGTGTTTCATTTAGAGGAACTGTGCTTCTCAGGGAGGAGCCCTAGTAGTGTAGTGGATTATGAGCTGGGTTGCAAACCACAAGGCCATGAGTTCAAACCTACCAGTTGCTCCCCTGGAGAAAATGAATTTGTTTGTTCCCATAAATATTTATAGCTCCATACACTCAAAAGGGCAGTTCTAATCTGTCCTATAGGATTATTGTGAGTCAGAACGGACTCTAAGGCCATGAATTTGAGTTTTGGGGCTCCATAGGGTTTTCTTGTCTGGACTCTTTCATGAAAGCAGACCATCAGGCCTGTCTTCTGTTGTGGGCTACGTGGGTTCGAACTGCAAATCTTTAGGTTATTAGTAGAGTGAAAACTGCCACCAACGTCCTAACACCATGACCTATGTGGGTTGTTTTGTTGGACTGATTGCTATTTCCCCAGCTCCTCGAGCCACGGTCCTCTAAGCCCACCTGCTGTTCCTCAGACATGTACATGTATTCTCTGCTCAGATCCTCTGCACTCGCTCCTCTTGATGACTGCTCACATAGCTACCATGTAGCTTGTTCTTTAGTTTTCTGAATCTTGGTTGAATACAAATTTCCTGCCTACTTTATCTGAAATAGTAGCTTTCATCTGACTCTCTACCTTTCGCTCTGTTTCATTTTTCTTCAGTGCATTTATGATTAGCTGAAATTATGCAATTATCTGTTTCTCCCATAGAATATTAGCTCCCTGTCTTGTTCACTGCTGGGCCCTTCACACCTAGAAAGGTTCCCGGGACACAGTAGGAGCTCAACAAATATTTGTTGAATGAATAAACAAACAAATGAATAAATGCTTTGTTTACACAGAATAACCTTATGTGATCTCAAGAAAATCTTCCCTGCCCCCTTTTTCTGACAGTATCCAATACTGTATTAATAACCAACCTAAATAGACCTTGAAAATAATCAATTTCAGAAACTTTGAGGAAGGGTGCTTTGGGGCCTCATTCTTATCACATGCTTCTATTTGTTTCTTTTATATCTCATTTACTTTTCAATAAAAATATGTTGTGCATCTATTTTCTATCTGTGGTAGTCACCTATTCTGGTGTCAATTTAAGAATTAAAAGTGTAGGGGTGGAGTCTAGGCTGTCAATCTGGAGATAGCCAATGAGACTTCTGTGTGGCCAAGGTCTTCTGAGAATTCTGGGAAATGTGGTACTTCCTCCTTGGAGGCGGAAGACACCTCTCCCTCTCTGCTACTCCCTGGGAGACATTTGCAGAAGACAAGCCACATGGACACAACCAGACCTCAGAAGCCGGAGAAGCCACAGAAAGACCCCTGCTAGCACTGAGATGCTTACAAGCCACAGGTCCCAAGAACTTTCTACCCACTAGCTTGTGATTGTCCTGCATTTGGCTTCCTTGCATGTGTTTCCTGAGTCTGAAGAGGACTTTATAGATCGATATCTGACATATGGGCTAATATTGGACTTACAGACTTGATCTGGACTGGGCTGGGATGTTTTCTCCATGTTCAATTGCTTTTGAATATAAACCTCTTTCTTATACACATATGTGCATCCATGAATTTGTTTCTCCAGTCTACCCAGAATAACACAGTATCCTAAAATTAATAAAGAAAAAGTCCCACCTTTCTCCTGGTGGCACATTTAGTTGAAATCTTGTCTTGAATCAGATAAGCTTCCTTGAGAGAAGCAAAAACCCATTGGCAGTTGTTGTTCTAACTTGCTAGGGCAGTACTTCGCAGCACATACACTGAGAAACTGGTTAGGGCCTCCAACAGAAAAACAAAATAAAACACCACCATAAAAAACAAAACAAAAAAACAAGCTCTGTGTGCCTTGGTTCCAATGTAATTTGTAGCCACAGAATCTATTGGTTTTCAAATTTCCATATCTTGGAGGCACATTGAGAACCACGAGGAGAAATGGCTAGATGCGTGTCAATGGAAAGCCTGCTTAGGAAATGCATGCTGCCACACTGATTCGCAGAGTGCTGACTGACATGATTTCATAAACTCAGTTACCCGCTCCCGAAGTTACCTAGTGCTTAAAATGTAATAAGAGTTAGAGGCTTTTTTTTTCTCCTTTGTTTTCTCTGTGAAAAACTGTGTTTCCTTTAGAGGAGCTCACAATTTATATACTGAAAATATATAAAAGAATTATGTGTCAACAAAATGGTGTTTAAGGTTTTAAATCATCCTAACAGTCAGCCCTGAGACTTCCTCACTAGACATCTCGGAGACTTTATGAAAGTTTTATTCTACAATTCCCTGCTTGCCTTTACTCCGAGCTGCTTCTTCCAGCTATTCATATAGTTTGAAAAATAGAGTTTATATGCTTTAAGTTGCAAGGCATTTAGAATTTTCATAATCTCTTTATTGTGGCTGAAGCAGTCAAAAAATGAAGTCTACTGTTGATAATATTTCACTGTGCCTTTCCTAGATTAACTGGGGCGAGAAGCTAGAACTCACGGCACTTTTTTTCCATACGCCATTTTTTAAAGGAAGCCTTTATTATGAGCAAGGTGCAGCATAATTAAATTAGCTTCAAAATACTTGGTAAAGATCAGGGAGCAGAGAGATAATTAATGTAGCTTTATAAGGAATCAATGGTGAAAATAATGCTCTTAAGAAAAGGAATTTTATATTTTTTTATTGTAACTTTCATAGCAGCTGGCAATGTGCTAAGCAGATGAGGCAATGTTTCGCTCTGTTGTGCACAGGGTCTTTACGGGTCAGAACAAACTTGATGGCACTGAACAACAACAACAATAACAACAACAAAGCACATAGTTGGTGATCAATAAGCCCTTGCTCCATTAAACTATAAAGGTATAAAGTTGCCTGTAGCATCGAACTTGGTTTTTGTTTTTTAATAAAAAGTTAGAGGGAATGTAAGGAATTTTCTGTGCATAATTCTCCACTAAGAATGAGGGATCTTGTATTTTAAGATATTGGGAGGACGATTTTACTCTCTGAAGCAGGTGGGAACACATTATTTTACAGTTAACATAGCATTATAGCTCACATAAACTTGCCTGAGCTAGGTACCACGAGAGCACATAAACGCATCGCAAGTCCGTGTGATACAATAAGACTATCCCAAGGTCTGCCAGGCTGTTACCTTTATGAGAAAAGATCACCAGGCATTTCTCCTGCAGCACGTGAGGGTTCACACTGCCCACAGTGTGCTTAACTGTGTGCAAGAGCAAACCTCTACACCGCCCTCCTATGGCCTCCTTCCTGTTCAGGTTCTCATCTATGGGTTTCATTATTCCATTTCATGCTTCTTGTGTTTTAAATACAATATCTGCTCATCTCCCTTAGGAAGTGTATGTGCTAGAGGTGAAGATTGATTAGGAGAGAAAATATTCAATACTGTTTTCACTAGGCTCCTTTGTCTACAAGGACTGAGATTCAGTTCATAGTTCCTTAAGTATTAGGGATTTGGCTGTAAAAAGATAAGCAATCAACAACCCAGAGAAATCGGAGGCTCCTCACTTGCGGGAGAGCAGAGTGGGAGCGTGAGTTTGTGTCCAGGTGGCCCTCGGGGCTTCACTAGTCTCAGGGCAGAGTTCCTCAGTCCTCACTCAGCTCTTTTGCTCCGCTGTCTCATACCTTTTATGTGCTTGTGGTTTCTGCTCTTCTAAAACTTGTCATTGTAAGAGGTGGGTTATGACTTCTCTTTATGTAAAGGGCTTTCAGAATTCACCCCTGCTTCTAATTTTGACAAAGAGCCCTGGGGGTATAGTGGTCATGTGCTCGGCTGCGACTGAAAGTCAAACTGTTCAAGCTCACCGATGGTCCACAAGAGAACTAGATGGCAACCTGCTTCCCTAAAGAACTCAGCTCAAGGTCATGAAAGTACCAAAAAATCAATCAAGTTGGTCCATCCATGTGCTCAAGGCAACTTTGACAGTCTTTGTACACTCCATAACCCCAAACCAAATGTACTGCCTTCAGGTCAAGGCTGCTCATTGAGACATTCCAGGGAAGGGTAGAACTACTGCCCCTGTGGGTTCCTGAGCCACTACATTATTCTGGAAGTAGCTAGCTTCCTCTTTCTCCTATGGCAGAGTTGGTGGGTTCAGAGCACTGAGCTTGTAGTTAGCAGCCCATGCACATCCCACTGTATCACCAGAACTCCTCACTCACCCCTAATTCAATCACCTGTAAGAAAAGAATAGCATGTTCAAAACAAGTCTTTCAAAGAGATCTTCATTAATTTGAGGATGCAGAAAAGGGCCTAGCACCGACACTGAGGTTCAACCTTAGCCTGGTACGAATTATGGTGTGATGGTGAACAGAATTCTATCGGGACTCACAAATAAATCACCAATAAATCACAAATAAATCATCCAGTTAATTTTGGAGAAATCAGACTAGGTTTTTTGGATGAGATGGCGTCTAAGCAAAGCCTATAAGATTGCGTGTTAACTAAATGGAGGGGTGCAGAGTTGTACTAGGCAGAGAAGACAGCATGAGTGAAGAATATATATATATATATATATACCATTTATGCTTGGCATTTCCGGACTGTGAATGGTAAGCTCTAGAGTAGTGGTAGATGAATAGAGCCTGTAGCAATCAGGTAAGAATGCATAGGGTTTATAATTTAAAAATATTCCTTACTTATACAGGACAGTGACCCGGTCACATTTACATTTTAGCTGCACCATCATGGGGGCAAATGGAAGATAAATACGAATGTAGCAATAGTGGAGGCAAAGAGACAGTGAAAGAATATCTGATGTAAGTGAATGAAAAGATTTGTTCTGAAAAGTGACAGTAGGAATCGAGAGGAAACAATATTTAAAGCAGTGTCATTTGAGTTGAAGCCAGTGTATTTGCTAAGTACTTAGCTCTGGTAGGGGAGGGGAAGAAGAATAGTCTGGGTTTCAGGTTGACTGAGAAGGTGGATTGTGGAGTCCTGAGCTGCGATATAAAGGACAAAGAGGAGTCTTGCAGACAGATAGTCCCTAGAAGGAAAGAGAGACAAAGGGTGGTTCTGATGTGGGTGCCTGAAAATTAAGCTACGGAAGAAATAAAGGTGCCATATGTTGAGGACGAGAAGTCATATTTCATCCAATGAACTTGTCCATCTCGCTTTCCTCCACAGACCGAGGAAAAGTAGACATGGAAGCTGAGAGCACTTCAAATTCAGATCATGAAAGTATTTCAGAAAGTTTGGGGGTAAAGGGAATTAAAAGATAAAAATTATAAAATGTATTTCTTTTCGACTTAAGTCCCAGGAAGGTCAAGACATTTTTGTAAGTGATGATGCCATCCATTTAGTCTATCGCTGAATTTTATTATGGACAAAGTTCGGGAAGGTTAGGAAAGAGGCAAGGTTGGGAAGGAAACTTGAGGAGAAAGTGGGACAAGTAATGTTACAATGAGAGGATTGCAATAAATGAGATGAAGCCAAATGTGAATGAATCGTTGGATGTGAAGTTGAAGATCCATTTGTAAACTTTTACCAAATTTTCAATTAAAAAAACACAAAACAACATCAACATAACAATAATAACTCATAATGGTCCTTCAAATGGGGAATAGGATTTAGTCCTCCAATGCTAGATGCCAAAGAACTTCTTACTTAAGACTTTTCTGAACCTTCAGAAAAATTTATCCCCTTTGACCTTAGTGATGCAGCAGAATTTAGATGAATCTAAATTATTTGGATTTCTAGAAAAGCAAAGAGCTGCGGACTGAATTGTATTCCCCAGAAAGATATGTGGAAGTCCTCAACCTTGGTGTTCGTGAACATGACCTTGTTTGGAAAGAAAGTGTTTTCAGTTAACCTCAGTCCATGTTCAAGTAGGAGTCCATTGTGAGAGAAAAGAAACAGGACAGCCATGTGAGGATGCATCTACATGCGAAGCATGCCTAGGGCTAGCAAACGCTGAGAAAGGATTTTAGGTGTAGTGTGCTTTGGCCAACATGTTCACTTTGTTTTCCAGCCTCCAGAATTGTGAGACAATAAATTACTGGTCTTATAACCTACTTATCCAAACACCCAAAGGACTGCCTTTGAGGCCATTGTGATTCATGGGGACACCCCCTACAGGGCAGAGGGGAACTGCTCCACAGGGTTGCCCGGCCATTTCTGTCTCCCATAAAGAGGCGGTGGGTTCAAACTTCTGACTTTTAGGTGAGCAGCCAAACACTGAGCACTGTATGCCAGGGCTCCTGAGTATAGTTCACCCCATGTGTGGTGGTTTCTTATGGTGACCCTAGGAAATGGCAGAGGCAGTAGAGTATGGACTAGGAAGTACTACCTTCATTCTTGGAGCAGGTAGTTTTGAGCACCTACTAAGTGACTCTACCTACTATCTTAGACAACTTTGTTTGCTGCCTGAAAATGACTTTGATGAATTAGAGCATTCCTTAGGAAAGCAAAGCAATTGGGGAACCATTCAGGTTAGGAAAGAAATGAGGAAAGAAAGCAAATCTTCCAATAGAATGGATTTGTTTTAGGTGAGAGCAGAAAAGAAAGACTAGTCATGGTGAGCGAAAGGTCAACCAGGAGTCAATATGCAAGAAAGACAAGCATTCTATTGTGATATGCGAGTAGGAGCATAGTGATTCATCTTTCTACGATGTCAGACCTCTAAATAATACCGTTAACGGTTTTGTTTTGTTTTTTGGGGGGGGTGGTGTTCTTATCCACCGAAATAGACTGGATGTTATTCAGGGTTATTTCATTTATAAGTAATTGAACATTCAAATCAAACAACCTTAAACAATATTGGGCATCTATTGGCTCACATAACTAAAATGTTGAGCATTTAGGAAAATTGGGATACTGGCAGATTTATAATGTTTCCAAAGAGGTGATTTCCCCCCCATTTTTCCAGTTTATTTTTCGTAGCATTGATCTCATTATTAAGACTGGTTACTTTGGGGTAATTAGATAAATGATGATTCATGCTTTGCACTCAATAAGATAGAGTATATTTTAAAATAATTCCCTCCGGAAATAGAGGGAAACTTCCTTCCCAGAATGCTCAGCAAACATGCTATGGTATTTGATTGGCCTAAATTAAATTTGTACATATTTCTAAACCATTCATTGTGGTGGAAGGGAGGGGGGAGGGGATGTGGTAAGTACCTGGAGCCAATCCCATCTACCCTTAGGAAGAGCCTTGCTGGCGGGCAGGTCTCCTTAGTCCTCAGGGCCCTTGCATGGCCGCAGTGCCCGGGCCTTGTTCTGAGGGCCAGGACGTCCATCACTCTGCCTCACGGGGTCAGTGCCGCTCCTCTGCTCTGTCTCCCGGTCTCAGGGAAGCTCCTCTGCCGCCTCTCATGGTATTGTCGCTGTGGTCTCTGCTGCCTTTGCGCATAAGACGGAGGTCTCACACCCACTCTGCTGGTGACTTTATTTATGATCATGAGATTTCCTTCCCTCTTGCTTCTGAGATGGCTCACTCTTACAGACCTAGCAAAACGGACCAAACTCTGAGTTAGAGTCTCGAGTTTATCTGCATGCTCCCACCCATTCTTTTAGTGGGAGTTATCTTGAGTGGGAGTTACAAATACTATGGATAGATGAAGCATAGTCACTTGACTCCATCATAGAGAAGAAACCAGAAATTGTCCACCATGCTACCTTAACACAGGAAATGAATGTTCTGGGGACCCTGGAGGTAGTTCAGATTGATGCTGCAGTTTATTGAAGGAAAGGCTGGAGAACCCATCTCAGAAATGCAAGTACCAGCTCCGCCCTTGAACTTCAAGGGCCAAAATAAGAGAAAGCGGTACAGTTTCCGAGCACACTGCCAGAATGAGCTGACACCATCGCTTTACCTTGTCTCTTTCTGCAACAATGAAAACCACAGTAGAGCGAATGGACTGATCTAGATTCACGCATATCCAGCTCAGCTAAGAGAGCTGGGGACCTCAGACTAACAAGTCTACCAGAACAGTTGGTAATGAAGGAAATGTAGCTGTACTAAAAGACATGAGTATAGTATTCTAAATAAAGGAGGAAAGCAACCTGGTTTATGATCTAAAAGTTTCCACTACAAATATTATTCAACCTCAATATAGTGAAAAAATGAGATTAGAATTATAGAAAGAAGATAATTATGGAACAAATGCTTTTTGCTAGATAGTGTGTCTATTTAACAAATTTGTATTATGCATCTACTATATGCAAGGAAGAGCCCTGTGGACATCATTGCTACACATTGGGCTGTTAACTGCAAGGTCAGCAGTTCAGAAGCACCAGCCACTTTGCTGGAGAAAGACAGAGCTTTCTACTCTCAGAAAGAGTTATGAGCTTGGAGATTCACAGGGGCAGTTTTACTCCATCCTATAGAGTCATAAGTCAGCATCGACTCGATGGCATTGAATTTGGCTTTTGACATGTGCATGAATGGTAATCTTGGGAGCATAGTGAGTTATACACTGAGCTGTTCACTACAAGATCAGCAGTTCAAAACCACTAGCCACTCCTGGTAAGGGGTGGGGGGAAGATGTGGATTTCTACTCCAGTAAAGATTTAAGTCTCAGAAACCCACAGGGACAGTTCTAGTCTGTCCTATAGGGTCACTGTGAGTCAGAATTGACTCAGTAGCAGTAAGTTTGAGTTTTAATATGCAAGGAAAAGAGGCATGCTGCCCCTGTTGGGGAAGTTTGGGATTTCAAACCACAAGGTCGGCTCTTCAAACCTATTAGTTGCTCTGTGAGAGAAAAAACGAGGCTGTCTGCTCCTGTAAAGAGTTACAAAGTCTTAGAAACTCTACACATGGTCTCTATCAGTTGGAACCACTGCGAGGTGGTGGATTAATAGGCAAGGTGTGGGCGAAAGGTGAAGCTAACTGCTTCCATAAAGATTTACAGCCTCAGAAATCCAAGGGTGCTTCTTGTTCTGGTGACGGGTGGTTTGGGTTTATATTAGGGGCGGGGGACCTTTTTTCTGCCAAGGTCCTTTTGGATATTAATAACATCGTTGGCAGGCCATACAAAATCGCCACCTTGAAAATTAGCTTGCTGTATTTGGTCAACCATCGAATTATTTCACTCCTCATAGGATGACTGGGACTGCTTCTCCTTGGTGACGCCTGTGATGTTAGCTGGCGTGCATGATTTCTCCGGCCTTGTAAGTCCCCTACCACTGGTTGGTGTGCAATGTGAAGGAGCTCTGGTGGCCTTGCGGACTAAGAGGTGGACTGCTAATCCTGAGCTTGGTGGGCCAAGCCCACCTGCCACTCTGCTGGAGAGAGCTGTGCCTACCTGCTTCTGTACAGGTTCTGGCCTTGGAAACCCTCTGGGACCATTCCACTCCATCTTGTAAAACTCTATGAGTCAAAATTGACTAAAAGGCAATGGAATATGGAAGATGCTATGTTGCTATAAATATTTATAACATACTCTTTCTATCCTTCAGGATGAAATGATGCATTTTATACCCAGGATAAAAAGAACTCATACAACATGTAATTAGACACTTTTAATTTTACGGCGATGACAGCTCAGTGTAGATGGGTTGTTACATTTTGAGTGTTCGACACAACGGGAACTAGGACCTTAACTTGCATCTACTGAGCTATCTCTTAGCCTTCTTCTAGCTACCCAGCTCTCCAAACAAGTCCTAAACAAAATAAACTGTGGAGCAAGGCATCTCAGAACCATCTCCTGTTGCAGACAAAGCTGAGAAATAGTGGAATGTCTTCTTTTTTTTCTAACCGTTAGGAGCTGCAGCATCAGATTCCACAGTTAACCCCCTACCTGCTACTGTACTGTCAGAGACGCGAGAGCATTTGCTCCAGCCAAACCAAAACGTCTCCCAGTACAGAGGTAAGGAGGTTGGTGGAAGCACTGCTGAGAATTCCTATCTTGAGGGCTAAAACTGTAATCATAAGCCTGTACTCAGATGCACAGAATGACTTCCATAAAGTTAAACTCAAATACAAGAGGAGATGAGCGGTGCTGGCTCACGGGCCGGAGCCTCGACTTTGAAAGTTGTCTTCTGTCGCTCCAGGTTCCTGAGCTGCATTTTAGTCCCACAAATGCTTTATTCCGCGCTCCTCTCACTGTTTGCACTGTAGTACATTGAAACAGCAGCAGATGGGGCCCTTGATTCCTTTGGAGAATGCCAGGGCTGGAATTCTGTCTGTGGACCACATGATTTTTTTCTTCTTGTTGTTTTCACAGCACGTTAAATTTGCACACTCTTTATAGTTCACAAACCTTTATTTAATCAAGAAAAAGAAATCTCACTCGTGACAAGAAAATCTTTTTTTCTCGTTTTGTAGAGATAAGTTAGCTCTATGCAGGTATAGAAAACCAGTACCACACACGATCCAGACAACAGCATCTGTGAAGGACTGAGACAAGTCAGTGTCAAAATTAATCTGTGCTCCTTCACTTGGGAAGCGGTGATGGGAAGCTTTTGCTGCGTGGGACCACAGGTGACAGCTTGTGTGCATCCGGGGTGGGCTGGCTTCTGGATGATGCCCTTTCCTCTCTTGAATTTCATTTTTAGGAAGGCAATGGGTGAATTGACTGGTTTTTAGCACTCACCAATGATGATTATTTTTTTTCAGTGATGTTTGTCGATAGTCCATAAAGGAAACACAGGTCACCCGGCCCTTGCACCTGTTCAAGTGGGTAAGTTTCAGCTTCTTAGAGGTGAGAACCTGTCTCCTGAGAAATGTAACAGCCCTTCCAGGAAGGAGTATAGTTTAACTGGAGAAGTGACTGCCTTCTGCTCTCCTGAAGTTCTCTCTTGATGTTGATCTTCTTCCCTGCTTTTGAACATGGCCTTGCTCTTCAGAACTAATCACAGCTTCTATTGTGATTCCCCCTCCCACATCCCCCCTCACACTCCGGCCTCTAAAATGGGAAGACCCAGAATTTTAGTTTTTGTAAAATACCTAGAGCAAAAATGGTTTCCTATGTGTGAAGCTTGATTATGTAAATACTTACTTTAATGTGCTCACTGCATCTCTGATTAGTATGATTTAATTGATAGATTGAAGACATCTTCTTGAGTGTAATTAATATTTGTGCTGTAAATAAGCTCTTATGCTTGGACAGATCTTAATAGTGGATTTAAAACACAGAAAAGAGACTAAGGGTGTACCACTGATTGGAGACATAAAATTGGGCCTCCTTTTTTGTCATTGTTCTAAGTTTGAACAAATAGGTCTGTTTTCCACGATTATTGCCACTTCTTAAGAAATGATATTTTAGCTTGAAAGACTGCCTATATATTTTAAGATATGTAACATGTCACACTCATTTTCAAATGCAGGTCTTAAATAGCGCATACATCTGGGAGAATAAAGTGTCGTCCTGGATAGCATTTCCTATATATTTATAAATTTCCCAGCTAATGTGGCACATTGGGATGCCATGTGCAGATTTGGGATTGCTATGGATAAAGCTCCTGTATGGATAAAGTTCTGGGTAGAGATGATATTTGCTTGTGGTTAGCCCAAGCAAATTTTAGAGGGAAATTGTTCATTTCTTCCCTCCTTTTGTGCTGACCTGCTATGTGACAGATACAGGAGCTGCGTGCACTTCTGGCACCTTAGTCTGGAGAACTGCTTGTGGGCAAATTTCATTAGTACTTGATTAGTACTTGTGCTAATTAAGCCAGGCACAATTTTGCCTCCAGTCGTAGGATGATGAGTTAAGGCTGGACTGAAAATGTGGCCCTCAATGCATATGTTGGAAACCCATAAAGCCCAGATAATCCCATCGAGAATTCTCACTTGACTCCCCCATTAAGGGCCTAAAAAAGTGGAACAGAGTACTCTGATTCCAGTGCAATTTGAGTTCACCCAGATATGTGATATGCAAATGTTTAGATTAAGCAGATGGCAAGGCAGGCAGTTGTTAGTTGAGGATTGTTTTTCTCTTTCAAGATATTATTTTCAAACAACCAGTTTCGGAGGTAAGTTACTCTGCCTCCTCCCTTTGCCTTCTCCTGAATTAAAAATAAAATAACACGAAAACAAGCTCCAACTCCACAGTGGCATTATGATTGCCCCACAAGCCAAGCCCGTCCTCTTATTTGGGATGTGCCTTCTACTGCGTGCTGGGGACCTTTGCTGCTTATATTATTCCAAAGAAAGAGGCTATTGGGCCTGGCTGAAGAAAAGAAGGGAGAGGAGGTGAATTTGGAAAACAAAAGCTCCTTAGAACAGAAGAACAGATGTTAGGCCTCCATCTACAGCCCTAATTTCTCCTCAGGGCTTGGCAATCCTGGCCCCAATTCTCTCACTTTTCTATGGCTCTATTCTTCCTGCCTTCTCCAAAACCTCTTTCCGTGCCCCCCCCCACCCCCAACTGTATTTCCCATGCAATTTTGGAGTTTTCTGCATTATTTTATTTATTTTAGATACAGATCATGTGGCATCTTAGTAAATTTATTTTTAAAATCTTGGCAATCATCAGAATTCATCCAACCACACGCAGTCTATTGCAAATGAAAAGGCGGACTTGTAAATATCGGGGTCAACCATTTGGAACAAACAAAGACAAACTCCTTGTCATGGTGGCGATTCAGACTCATTGTGACCCAGAGGATGGAGTAGAATGGCTGCAGGGGAGTTCGGAAACTTGACTGGGGCAGACTCCATCACCTTTCTTCAGCAGAGCAGCTGGTGGGTGTGGACCACCATTTATGGAATCATAAGAATTTAGGGTGATCTCCAGGCATCATTTCATTTTTTTCTTTTTTAATTTTCTTGAGATTTTTGATTGGGAGAACAGCTGAGAGAGAGAGAGAGACAGAGAGAGAGAGAGATGTTTAAGCAGTTTTATTTTTAGTATGTATTATTAATGCAGTTGCATTTAGGGATTTCTTTAGAGGCTCACAAAAATATTTTAATTGCTTTTTAATTATTCTTGGATAATAGACTGATGTTTCTTTGAGTATAACTCCTAGTTCAGGTAGACTCCAGGACAGCTTGACTTCTCAGTCTGGTGAAGTGAACCAATCTATGAAAGTCTTCTCACTTTCCTACGTTTTCTTCTGTAACTGAAGAAGCCCAGTAACTCTTGTAACCCTTCAGTCAAGCCCAGTTTCCTCGCTGGGCATCCCATTCCTGCTTAAGTTCCAATGAACATACATTATTCCCCTTTCTTTCCTTATCATCCCCCCCCCCCCCACTCCCCTAGTTGATTTCTACAGTACATCAAACAGTATTACGGCTAGTGTTGCAGATCATGCATTAACTAGTTTATCCAAAGCAAAACATGTTTAAACATGTCTCTGCTCTCAGTGGCTGATGCAGACAAGTTCTCGTAGAAACACAGACCTGTCCTTAGCCTCCTTAGGTGTCTTTAAGAAAGATCAAATTAAAATAGTGGCTTCTGAGGGGATCTGCTGGGCCAGGGAAATTCAAGGCAGCGAGAGGTGCTGAGAAACCGATGGTAATTTTTTTTTGGGGGGGGGGGTGGCGGTGGTGGGCTGGGAGAAGGAGCAGGTTGAATTCCAAAGAGATAATCTTGATAGGTTTTCTATCAGACACAGGATGATCACAGGGACTTACAAGAAAGAAATGTTAAGAAACTTTTGAAAACTGCTCAATGAGAAAAAGGCCAGGAAAGTTCCACAGTGGACAGACCCTCTCAATACAAGAAATAAGGGCATAGTAATTCACTCATGAGAATTTCTTAGGAAGTCTTACCCCATGCTCCCTATACCCCTGATCTTAAACTTTCAGTCTTTTGTTCTCCAAACCCAAAGAGCATCTTAAAGACCATGGTTTGAGTCCCTGGAGGACGTCCCCGCGGCTGCTGGCCTTGGTGTCAATGAAGGTCCAGCAGGCTTTGGTGGAGGCGCTAGAAGGATGCCTTCTAGGGTGTATAGAGCTACACCCCAGAAAACATATCTAGAAAGCTCAAGAAAACATTATTAAGCAAAAATATTTTTAAAAAGCATTTTTACATTTTGCCATTTTGCTTTAATAAAGTTTTCTATAATTTCGTTACAAGGCTTGTTGGTTTATCCCCATCTTCCCATTGGTCTACTGTGGTGAAGTGAAATGCCTTAATGTGGCTCTTAAATCCCTTTTTCTTTAACCCCTGCCAGATGACTGGGTGAAAACCAAACGCACTACCATCAAGTCTGTTTTGATTCTAATTGACCTAATGGGTTTGAGGAGAACTGCTGCTCTGGGTTTCCAAGATTTTAAAGCTTTGCAGGAATGGAATCCTCATCTTTCTCCTGTGGGGCTGTGATGGGGTTTGAACCGGCAATTGGCAGCACAATGCCTAACCAGCTAATCCACCAGGACACAATTAATTGGGTAGGACCATGCACATAGGATGTAGAGTGTTCTAACTCAAGGATCGGTCGCTTTTGCCTGTCCCTGGGTTTAAGCAGGAAGCATGTCAGAAACAGGAAAAGAGACTCCCAGGGCAACCAAGGAAGGCAGGGAACCTTCCAGGTCCCTCCTGGCTAAAATGGCAAGGGCGTGGAGGCCAGGCCATGCAGAAGGCAGTGGCAACCGAGCCAAAAAGCCACAGGGCTGAGGCCAGAGCCGAGGAGGCAGTGAGATAGAGCAGCCAGCCGGTTGCCTACCCCAAGGAACAAGTCAGAAGCCAAGGGACCGTGTGCCTGAGAGGACGAGGACCAGACAGACAGACTCGGTTCACAGTAGTGTCTCTGCACAGCCAGCTGCCAAGTGCAATTTATGATCCCGACCTGTGGTAACTTGTTAACTTCCCCGTGGGACTGTTGTGTGAAACGTCTAGGTGGCTATTCCAATGAATTATTGAACTAAACAGAGAAGTAGAGTGTCCTGGGAGGAACAGTGTGAGTCTGAGTTGTGTAGCAGAAGAGGAGGGAAGCACGCCTAACCTCTGTGCTGTAGCGGTGGGCCCTGGGTTGATGTGAAGATGGATTTTGCTTTCCTTTGTGTAGTTAGGTATGGCCAAAGAGGTTGTCTGTGGCCGCTATTGCCATTTTCTCACCTGGAAATATGCAGTATGCAAATGTCCTAAACCCGGCATATTCCATTCTGATATAAACCCATTTCTTTACTGCCTCTATTTTACCAAGGATTCCCAGGCGATCTTCATGTTCTTGCCTTCCGCACACAGGTGAGCTCATTCTGCTCTGGTTGGTGATCTCTCTCAGTCACCGGAACGACTCTTTTTTCCCTTCTCCCTCATGCACCCTTTTATTCAATAGTTAGTGAGGCTGCCAAAACCTGGACCAGCAGTCTAGGTGTGCAAATGTGGTCCTCTCACTCAGTCTTTTTCTGAAGCCGGTTTCTCTTTGACTCTGGTGTACAGAAGGCGATGGGTGACAGTGGAAGACCAAGAATCATTTGTGAACTACATAAGAAATAAGCCTCTGGACAACTCCCCCTGTCTACAACTGAGGGATGGGAGGAAAGCGGTCACTACACAGAGTGCGTGGAAGAGGGCAGTATGGAAGAGCAAAGGCATAAATCTGACTTGAACACTTAATACTTTGTCAGTAGATCCCCCTTTTCTGTGTTTTTGGTGTGTATTCTGTTGTTTGGTTTTTGTTTTCCATATTAGAGTGTATCTCAGAGATGTTATGTCAATGGAGGTTACCTTTTCAAAACTGTACTATATGCTTTTCTGGGTTTTGGTATCTGAAACCCAAGATTAATGAAGCCATAGGGACAGCAAGCAGAATAAGGGGCTGTGGGGAAAGGGGTACAGTAGTGGTGGTAGGGTAAAAGGAAGACAATGTAAAGGAGTCCGTGTAGAAAAAAAAATCTTTGGAAATGGATTGTGGTAGCAATTGTACCATTCTACTTGATGTAATTGAAGTATGGAATGATATGATATATATTAATTCCCAGCTAGTAAATATATTTTTTTCTCTTCAAAGAGGTGGAGCTACTCTTGATAAAGTAAAAACCTATCTTTTCTGTTCACTGAACCCCTAAAATTGATGTTCACTCAGAGCTCAGAATTGATCTTATTTTGGAGTAAACTTTTCAGATCTAGGTAGTCCCTGGTATATGATGTTTTAGAGGTTTGACAAACCATACTTCTGACAATCTTTCTGTTGCTGATCTTATCATTAGTAATATGTACTATGTACAGTGTTACAACACATCATTTATTGATATCTTCCTATCTGTAAGAATGTATGTGATGTTTTCAACCCCCACAGACAAATAGACATCAGGTTTGTAAACATACTGATAGAAAGGTCATCATAATGGAAACAACAAAAGACGGAAGCACTCACCTTACATCAGAATCGACTTAGTAAGGGATCTTAGGTAAAATGAATTATCCTTTGAGCTGAAGTCATCTTGGACTTCGGGTGGGTACTGAGTCTTTGTAAGGAGAGGAGAGATGCACGGGGAAGAAAGTTGAGAAGATGGAGGTGGAGACTGGGATTGAGCTGCTGCAAGCTCAGGAACCTGGGAGCTGCTGGCACCTGAAAGAAACAGGCAGAGATTCTTTCCTGGAGCCTTGAGAAGAGGGTCTATTGATACCTCGGTCTTAGACTTTTCTTATTTTCAGGCAACCAGTTTGTGATACTGTTCTAGAAGTCGTCCTAGGAGAACTTGGTAATGCTTCTATTGTTTTCATCACTCGTCTGCCAGTACCCATCTACACCACTGTACAGAGGCCCAACCTTTTGTTAAGAACTCTCATCTGTCTGAATTCCCAGGAAGTCACACTCGCCTACTTTCTTGTAATTTTCCTGGGTTTTTAATTTTATTCTCACTTTGGAGCAGAAACTACATCTATTTTGTTTGCTAGTTTTGGTGTGATACCTGATATAGATAAAGCTAGTTTTCTAAAACATTGCTTGATACCATTTGAAGCTATCAGTTGTTCTTTAATCTTTCCTTATTCATTACCCAGCTTTTGCACGTGCCCGAGGCAAGTGCAAATATCATGCCTTGGGGGAGTTACACCTTATTCTTCAAAATGATATTTTTTAACCCTTAAAAAGATATTTTCCAGCAGATTTGCTCCATGTAATATGTCATTTGATTTCCTAACTGGTGTTAACGTGGGTGTTGATTGTGGATCCAAGTAAAATTAAATCCTTGATAATGTTACTAATTGATGATCATGCAGAGGGAAATGTTAGGAACAAATCCTTAGCCATAACAAAAAGCCTTGAGGAGATTAGCTGATGGGTGCAGGGCTCAGATCTACAGACTCAGGGGACACTAAGGTCAATTGGCACAAGATAGTTTATGAAGACAACGTTCTACTTATATGTAATGAGTGAATTAATCATTTTTGTTCAGTGAGCCAAAGAGCAGCATGCTTTTTCCTCTGGAAATACGCTGTCCAATGGGATGGTCATTAGTCATCCGTGGCAATTTCATTTATACTTTAAATTACAAAGTCAATGCTTCCATCACGCTAGCCACATTTCAAGTGCGCAATAGTTAGCCTGTGACTCCTGGCTCACAGGTTGGACAGTGGAGATTCCAGAAGACTTCCATCATTGCATAATGTTCCATTAGACAGCACAGTTCTAGAAAGGTTACATTTAAGAGCAATTATTGGAACCTGGGATATACAGGTTCTAAAAATAATGCAGAAATCTGGGCAAATGATTAGATGATTCTCTCTAAAGATCTATTAAAACAGGATAAATGCTCAACTGGGGCAGAGGGACATTTTAACCATTAGGATACAGGGAATACCATGCTAGGTAAATGCACAGATTAGTGACAGAGCTGAGTATTGCTCTCATAAACAGTTACAGTCTCAGACTGTAACTATGAGTCAGGTGACCGGGCGTCACTATGAGTCAGCATTGGCTTGATGTCCATGAGCTTGGTTTGGTGAGATGAGTCCTACTTTAACAATCGATAGCCATATTGATAACAATTGATAGCCTACTTTAGCAATTGATAACAAGGTGCCCGGATGGTTCAGTGGTTAAAGGACTCATCTGCTAACTGAAAGGTGCTCGTGGGAGAAAGGGCAGTCTGCTTTCATAAATATTTCCAACATTAGTAACTCTGTGAGGCGGATGTTCTCTGTCCTCTAGAGTTGCAGTGAGTCCACAGTAGTGGGTGTTTTTAGGGCATGCCAAAGTCCAGTCTTTACACCCTGTTTTCCTCAACTGAAAATGGGGCGAGTAATGCTAACTTTGTGGTAGGGTTCCTGTAGAAATTAAATGGGTGCATGAATGTAAAGTACTTATAGAGAGTACTTACTATTATCCTTGGCATAAAGGGAGAGGTCAATAAATGACAGCTAACCACCATCCTGAAAGTGCTGCCAGGTACACAGTGGACTAGTAATTGCAAGTCAGTGGTTCAAGTCAAGCAGCCATACCATGGGAGGAGAGGAAGCTGTCTGCTTCTGTTAAGACCTATGGCCTTAGAAACCTCACTATGCATTGTAACTGACACGCTGACAGTGGTTTTGGTTTTGTCTCAGCAATAATAATAACAACATTATTACTGTCTGGGATGTAGTCACTCATATCCATGGTCACCCATCTGCTTTTCCATTCCATCAGTGGCCTCTAACCCTGGCGTCTTTATTGTCGATCACAGCCTATCAGTGAGCTAAGCGCTTCATTTAGCTAGATAGATATGTCAGAAAAACAGAATTGAGATTAAAAAGCAAGGCAGAGCAGGGTTTACTTGGCGAAGTTTGTGAGAGGATGGAGGGAATTTCCCAGGCCCAGCCTGTCAGTGGCAGGCTCTGCCTCGCCACCACTGTCCAGTGGTCTTCATCACAGCTGCTGCTTCGCCAGAATCAGACCCTAGAAGACTGCAGGGACCGGCTCTTCATTTCACTTCCAGTTAGCAAAGATTTACCCAGGGTACTGTCACTCTGGTATTTAAGTTGATGGTGGATTCGAGCAGCCTGTAACAGGAAGCCACATGCTCCATCCAGATACCACAGTGTCAAATATATGTTCTCTGTGGACTGACGGCACAAGGACACTGATAGGTAGGAGGATTAGGGATAGGGCGTGCTGTCTCTACCGAATGCCAACGGCAAACAAAACTTAGCTGCCCATGCCGTAAGAAAGGGGGTTGCAAAGAGATCAGGCACGTATTAGAAACCTTTGGGGATAATCCAAAACTGGACATGCACAGACCAAGGTCACCTAGACACAGGTGAAAGTCAACCTGCGCATACACACACTAGGCCCCAGCCATATCACATCACAGCGCCACACCAGCCATATCACATCACAGGTGGGGCTGAACTCAGCCACTATGATGGGCAATGCGTGACCCCCCTCCCCAGTCCCCCAAGTGGGGATAGAAGTAGAAGGGGGAGAAATAGCCCAGGCTGAGGGGAGTGCTGTCTCTCTTTCAGGTCAGAGGTGGGATCTCTCCCTTGTGGCTGGAAGGGGTCTCTCCCTCCCAGGGCTTGCACTCTCTCTCCCTCCTCCTCCGCCTCCTCCTTCTTTTTTTGTTTTGTTTTGGTTCTGGGTTTGCTCTTTTGGTCCTGTGGCCTCCTCTTAAGGGCCATCCCCTGGACCCCACCATGCGGCACTGCGTGCTCTCCAGAGCATGCACTACCCAAAACTTTCCCTTCCCTCATCACAAGTCCTTCGATTTACAGAAGTACTGCTTCAGCTGTGGGAATTCCTTCAGCGTTGAGAAGCAGGAGCCAAGGTAAACCACCCCAGAAGGCCAACCACACCAGACCCAGAATGCCCTT
Source organism: Tenrec ecaudatus (assembly GCF_050624435.1). Classification (NCBI taxonomy): domain Eukaryota; kingdom Metazoa; phylum Chordata; class Mammalia; order Afrosoricida; family Tenrecidae; genus Tenrec; species Tenrec ecaudatus. The sequence goes on along the minus strand of NC_134530.1, from coordinate 120,309,656 downwards.
CCTTCTCCCCAGCTGGAGAGTGCCTTCCGGAAAGGTAGGCAGATTTTACCAGGGCGCCCCTGGTGGACCCTATGTAGAACCCCCTACAGAGAACCCCTGTCCAGTCTGTTGTCCGTTGTAGCTTAAGGATAAGCACCCACAACTTCAAATTGTAGCTCAAGTCTTGCGGGGCCTGACGTTGTCTCTGAAGAAGGATTTCTGCATGTCCTTGTCATTTGCCGTTTGACATCTCTGACTTGCTGTGCCCCACATGCATGAATTTGGAAATTCCTCTAGGAAGGATTTATATTTTACAAAATTTTAGAATAGGTCTGGTTATCATTTGTAATTTCACATTCAGATTTTCTTTCTTATTAGAGACTTATTCGGGCCAGGTCAGCAACCATTCCTACGGAGGGAATTGATTTGCCAGGTTGAAACAGAGAAAATGGCTCTGACACACCTGTTTAGGGACTTATTAATTTCACAAATGCAGTACTTTGAGCCAGTCATATGCGAAGAACTGTTTTTTTCTTTCTAACATCCAAGAGCCCCAAATCCCTCTCCTCCTATCTGCCATAGCACCAGACTCAGCTGCTGTTAGTAGATCCCGCTAATGAATTGCTTCATTTTACAAAGTTCTTATGGTCAGCTCTTTTATAAATTAGAAGATTTTAATTCAATTTGACATCTACTGGAAAAAGAAGATTGATTTGCGTTCACATTGTCACTTGTTTTGTTCAGATGTGATTATAAACAACTCATTTCCTTATTTCTAGCATTGCCATCACCCTTCTGCACCCTGTCTCTGCCTGTTTAGCTCACTAGGTCGGAGCATGAAACCAGTAAGGATCTCCAGCCAAAGGGCCCACGAAGCACCCCTACCCCGACTAACAATAGTCAGGAAGGGACTGCTGGACATTTGCTTGCTCTTCCAGAGATGAGTGAGTGCACCATCTTCCTTTATAAAGAACAACACATTCTCTTGGCTTTACCTAGAGTCTACTCTAACTACAATTGAATTACAGGCAGAATTTTTAATTGGACAAAGATGATATTCTAATTTGCTAAGGAAAGATTAACTTGTAAACCCCTGAGTCTCTCTCCTAATGACATATCCATCAATACTCACCTTAAAACAAAGAAACAAAAAACTGGTAATTTTATCATTTGAAGCATATGAAATATTCTTTGTTTTGGGGGCCTAAGAGCTTAAAAGGAAGAAATGGCTTCTTCTTTATTGCAAAAATGGCCAATGGCAGAGGAGGAAAACCGGAGGAGCAGCAGCCTGCTCCTTCTAGGGACTGTGTAAAACACCCTTCATAATGAGGGCGTTAGGTCCAGGAACAAAGAGTTCCTTCATTTAAGTGATTATTACGTTGTCTCACTTGAATTTATCTTTTCTGCCTCCACAGTTAGTTTTCTGTATTTCCTTTGAACCACTATTCCTGTCCTTGCGAAGTATTTACAATTTCTTTCAAGTGAGATCAAATGGGATTGCACTTCCTGTTTCTTGGGGGGTTGGTTCCACCATTGAAAATTATGGGTGCCAAGCTGAAAGAATTGGGTAACTAAAGAGAGATTTTCCCCTTTCGAAGGAAAGGCTGCATTTTAGTTGAAAAGGAAAGACAATGCCGCTGTTTTGAGTAGCTTACATCTTTAGAAATGCTAATGAATGTGATTGAGTTTCACTGAAAGTGGGGTGGAACAGGGCGAGTCAAAAAGAAAAAAGAAGTTTTGAGGAACTAGTCTCATTTAGAGACAAAGATCTTATTTACAGTAACTTTATCCTAAGATCTCCATTTGCCCTGCTCCCAATTTAAAAATATACAGCCAAAGCAAAAATGTTCACCTAAGCTTTTGGCTCCTCTCACGGTTTTCTCTAAGTCTCTTCTTTTTGGAAAAGCATTGTTCTTGAATAATAAAATGTTCAGGAAATGTGGTATCTGATTTTGCAAGTCCATCCTTGTTTAATTGAATTGAGTCTGTGGAATTAAGAAATAATGCAGGCAAGCGAAAGGAAACCCTTGCCCCCATTAAAGGGCTCTGTTGATGATGCTAAAGTGATCCTTGAAAGCAGTCGGGGCTGGGTAGGGACCTGAGAAAGCAGCTGCTATTCTCCATCATACGTGGATTTTTAAAGCTAGAACTGATCTATCCATCTCGACAGCAAGCTCTTCTTTTTCCTTTTAATGGATTTAAAGATAAAACATGAAGCTACCAAAATAAAACAGTTCCATTCTGAGTCCATTGGGACTCGTGGTGATTTCCTGTGTGACAGAGTAGAACTGTTTTCCACAAGTTTTTCAATCACTGAATGTTATTGAAGCAAATTGCTTCTGAGATGCCTCTGGCTAGGCTCAAACTTCCAACCTTTTGGCTAGAGATCAAGTGCACTGACAGTTTACAACACTCAGGGTAACTTGCTGTCTCACCTTTTATTTGATCTAGCTGAATAAAGGGCGTAGCTGGTGTGTTTGTTAGGTTTCTCTCTCTGGCCTAAATTCCAACCTCAGTCCTTGGCTCCGCGCGAGAAAGATTTCACGCCGAAGCTGGGCTCGTGATCCAAGTGAATTTAATGAAAGTTCAAAGAAGCATCAGGTTTTACGCGGCACCCATAGGATTCCTTTGACCATGCGGCCTGGCAGAGACTGCTCCGGGACACGCAAGGATCTCTCCCCTCCCACGACCGCACAAGCAAGCCAAGACCCTTCTCCCTCTTGGTCCCTGCCTTTTCAAGGGTTCCCAGGGGAGGCGTGGTGAACGACCCCAGGTTGATCCCATTGGCTGAATTGCAGTCACCTGGCCCAGGTGGGCTACTCCAGGTGTGATGCCCATCTGGGCCCACCTGCAGGAAAATCCAGCTTTGTCCTTTGCTGGCTCTCCTGGGCATGCGTAAATGGACTTCCCAATTCCCTAGGCTAAGCTACCTAACATGTTCAGCTAATACCTGGCTGGGAGTCAGGCAAAACGACCCTCCTGCAGCCTCCAAATGCTAGCAGCTACAGGAATATTGAAAGGAAGAAGGAAGAGAGGCAAATGAACCGTAAGTAGGAACAGAACAATGCTAATCTACGTGTTTGGGTGATAACTTCTAAAAAAAATAAATAAGATACTCCTAGGATGAACATGTGCAGGAGGATGAACCCCCTAAACATTAAGTATGCAGAAAAACCCAAACCCACTGCCATCAAATCAATTCTGACTCACAACAACCATACGTAGTACTGCTGAGATTGTAAATCTTTTCTATAGCAGATACTCATCTTTCTCCCTTGGAGTGGCTGGTAGGCTTGAACCGTTAACCTTGTGGTGGTCAGCAACTGGACACCTATCCCAAGCTACCACCAGGGCAATGTATGCAAGGTGATGTGCATATTCTGGACAAATACATTTCTTCTTAAAAATGAGTACAACTTTGCTTATCTGAGAACCCTGACGGCATACTACTGAGAGCGCTTGGCTACTAGTGTAAAGGTTCGCATTTCAAACTCACTAGTCATTCCTTGGGATAAAGATGGGACAATATATGTCTGTGAAGATTTATAGCCTTGGAAACCCTGCGGGTAGTACTAGCTTGCAGCCATGGTTTTAAAAATAATAATAAAAATATCCTTTGGGGTTATCTGCTTTGAATGTGAAGGTTGTCTCTGTACTAGCGTGGTGACCTTTGGTGGTAATATCATCATAGGTAGAGTTGTATAGTGGTCTTCAGGAGAATTTCTTGGGTAAGTCAAACTCTTCTCAAAACACTTTGCCAACAGGCTGATTCTAAATGTTTATCCTTCTTTTATGCAACTGAATCTGGGTAATTTAGGTTGAAACCTAACAACATAGATGTACACGCAATGAGTTGTGACAACTCATACCCGTACCCAAGCATACTCATACCCAAACTGGTCATCTGACCAGTCAGTCACTAGTTATTTGTTCACTTCCTCATTGAACAAGCACTCGTAGTCTACCAGTATAGAGCGCATTGTGATAGGGCAAAAGGAGGATGCGACCAGTATGCTTTTGACTGCCTTCTAATGCAGTGATTTAAACTTCATCTTGAACTCTCTACAGTCTGTGAGATTCTGTGTTGTGATCAGGGCTCGTTATTTTCATCAATGACTCTGATGGTATAATTGGGAACATGCACTCTGCAGAGACCTGGGTTGCCTAGTTGAGTATATTTTCAGACTTTTTGGAGAATAGATTTAGAATCCCACATGCCCTGGATGAAATGAAGACATGGGATTGAAATCAGAGGGGGGAGAGTAAGGCATCTGGCGAACAGATAGGTGTGAGCATTGGTTGCCTGTGTCGGTGTATGAATCTGGCAGCAAAGATCTACCAGGCTAAAGTCCATGACCAACGGGATGCAGGTGAACAATTTGGCAACACACCCAGAGGGCAGAGCCAGCACAGAGGAATCTTGGAATAATCTTTCTCAGCAGAGAGTGGCCCGGCAGCTGTGAAGAGGAAAGTATTGGTTGGGGTCCAGGGTGAAGCTTCCTTCCTCAAGAGAAATTGAATAGAATAAATTGTAGACGGTTTAGAGCAGTGGTTCTCACCCAGCGCAGGAAAACAAACGAAAAGCAAACACAAACTCCTAATGCATTGCAAGTATCTCATTGGTGTGTTATATTGTTTTTGGCTTTCATCCTTACTTATGGTAATTTATTCATATCTACTTCTCTGACCTGACTGACTGAGTGGGGAGGTGACAAGAAGACCGCAGAAGGCAGCAATGTCACATGTATTAAAAGTCTGAGAAAAAGAGACCTCGGGCTTCAGCTATTAAGGTTATTTAGTCAAAAGAAAGAGTATATTGGATACAGGAATAAAAACATGAAGTTTTCTTTGTCTGCAGTTGTGCTAGAAGGGATCTGTGCACTGCACGTGGGTGGAAAACAACAAACAAACCAACAAAACACCAGCAGTGGGAATGTTGGGTTGGGGGTCCCCATGGGCAACTTTAAGAACACAACTCTTGCTTTAGGTAGTGTCTTATTCTGGAAATCAAAGAGGATGTCTGATGTCCTAAAGGCATTCTCTACAATTCTGTGACTTTTGTCAATTGCACTTGTTGGGTAATGACATCAGACCCCGTTAATGGCTGAACTTGAACAACAGTAATGAGTGAAAGACAAGGTCAAGGGCCAGGACAGAAGTGACTAGCAAGTGTCCAAGGACCCTATCTGTAGCAAGTACTGTGTGCCTGCTGATTACACAGCACAGTCATGTATGCCAACAACATCACATGCAGAAAACAAATAGGAGTGTGTTGAGATGAAGAATACATCTGGATTTAAGCTTTATGGCCAGAATGAAATATTGTTTTGTCCTGCTCCATCTTCATGTCCTTTGATATGTGTGAGCTTATTTTTGTGGCTACTGTATCCATCTACTTCAGTGGTTCTCAACCTTCAGAATGCTGTGACCCTTTAATACAGTTCCTCATGTTGTGGTGACCCCCAACTATAAAATTATTTTCATTGCTACTTCACAACTGTAATTTTACTACTGTTATGAATCAGGCGGCCCCTGTGAAAGGGTCATTTGACCCCCAAAGGGGTCGTGACCCACAAGTTGAGAACCGCTGATCTATCTCATCTTGGTTTCATTGTTGAGGTCCTGCTGAAGCTTGGTAAACGAAGCAGAAGAAGTCATCATTGTTGTACTGTGTTTAGCAACTTTTTGGAAAGATACCTTGGTGTTTGAGTTGCTGGCAAACTTTTCAATACAAATTAAATGTCACAAATCTTTACCACTTGCCCCGATGTTAAAAAGTTGCAAAAAGCCGTTCTGCACACACTCTCCTTACAGAGTTCTTTTGTAATTCACATGGAAGCTGTCAGTTCAAAACAGCTTGTTGCAAATGAGCTAGTTTATGGTAAGATAGCTGATTGACAGGAAAAAGTTCGTTATGTATGGATTTGACATCACATGCAGACATGCCAATTTTCCCATAACAGCTTCTGTATGGAAGACTTCTTCCTTCCACGTGCATAAACAGCTATTGGAAGCACCTTGGCATCCATCATTTGTAACAGTTTATTGAAGCGATACCTGGTAGCATGTCTACATAGTTAAAGTCTTGCTCAACACCAAGCTCCACTTTTCAAGAGTTTCTTCCTTGAGCTTTCAAGTCGTATCAAAGTCAACCCTTACATGCAAGCACTCAAATCTAGGAATGGTTTCTTTCGTTACCGAGGTTCCAAGCAGAAATTTCCTTTCTGACTGTGTGGCTTGCAAGACTCTTCATGCATCAGAGTTTTTGAGGAAGAAACAAAAAGTTTAGTCTTTGAGAATCATGTTTTTCCTCTGAAAATAAATTTTTGAATCGTTACAGCTTTTCTTTTCTAGAAATCCATATTTATAAGAAACTAGATGTCCTAATTATCATAAGGATACCCTTATGATTTTTTTCGTTTCATACTTTTATGCTTCTATACATAATTGGAAGAGTTCGCGGATGGCACACATGGCTAAGCAGTTGACTGCTTGCTGGAAAGCTGGCACTTTGAACCTGCCCGGAGGCACTTCCAAAGAGAGGCCTGGCATCATGCTCAGAAAGGTCACAGCCTGGAAAACCAGGGAGCAGCTCTTCTCTGCACACACGGGTTGCCAGGAGTCACAAAGGGATGCAACTCACAACACAGACATGTATGGGATGTTATCTGGATCATTAGGTGTACAAGTTCTGTTTCCTGGTTCACTTTCTTTGAATAACAGGGAAGAAGAACTTGCCTTCCTCCTCGTGTTTAACTGAGTTATAGCTCTCCTTCCCCAAAAGGCTGTAGAGTATAACTCGTAGGAAAGTGGACAGATTTTTTAGACCCAACTTGAATTTCCAGATCTCTCATATGCTCTTGGTGTGTTAGTCTCGTCGGTTGACTAGAGAAACAAATTCGTAGACACTCATATGTGTGTAAGAGAGAACTTCATATCCAAGAGTAAGTGTACATTAAGAAAACATCCCAGCTCAGTTCAGATCAAGTCCGTAAGTTCGATATCAGCCCATATATCTGATACCAATCTATAAATTCCTCTTCAGAATCAAGCAACACATGCAATGATGCTGAATGCGGGAAGATCACAGGCCAGTGGGTGGAAAGTCTTGTGGATCCAGTGATGAAGTAAACATCTCGGTGCTGGCAGGGGTCTCAACGTGGCTTCTTCAGCTCCAGGGCTCTAGTGTAGCTCCATTGTCATCAGGAATACAAAGCAGAGAATGTGTGTGTCCCACCTGCAGCGAGTTATCAAACAGCAACTGGATTGACAGGGTAAACTCCACCCCTTCACTCTTAATAGTCTCAAGTTTGCACCAGATTATGTAACTACCACACTTGGTGAATCTAATCAAATAATGTTGCCTGTCTAAGTCCCAGTTTCCATTTCTTCATCTGTAAAATATGTACCATGATAAGAGTATCCTTTCCTTAGGGTTGTTATGAGATCTGACACCAATACATGGAAAAGACTTAGCAAGCGATTCAGCACATCGTTTATAAACTGATAGAATGTTGCTGCTGCCCTAATAATGTAGGGCAGTGTAAAATTAGAAAATGACACCAATTCTCCTTCAAGCTTGGATCCCTTCTAGCCTTCTTTTGGGGTCAGGACACATACAAATATTGATATACCTTAGCTTCTCCGTGGGATATTGGCAACTCTTTTCGGCAGCTTCAGCAACAATGATGCCTCCTTCCCCAAACTGGTGTACACTGGATCTTCCTCACAGGGGGTAGAAGAGGAAGGTGCATAATGAACTGTGATACTCCATTAGCTTGGCTAAGCCCCAGAGCATATGAAGAGCTAACAGAGCCAGCTGGCTCCCCAGTAAGCCCCAGTTCTGCCAAGACCCAGTGATTGCTGACAAGGAAGCAGAGAGGAACTGTTGGTGCTCAGAGAAGTTAGGAGGGCATTCCCCACCCCCCATCCCACCAGCTCAGAAAGTTATTGATGCAAGGAAATTGTGAGTCCGAAAAGCTATTGAATGCTTCACAATCCATTTAAGAAGATTCTATTAAAATCCAATGTATGAGTATGTTGGTCTTTTTTAATCTCTTGGGGAGTGGCCTCTTTTTTTTTTAAGGTTTCCATTGTATTTATTGCATTTCCCACACTAAATATCTTTTCTTTTAAAAAAATAATTTAATTTTTTTATCTTTAAACTTTTAAAAATCATTTTATTGGGGCTAATACAACTCTTATCACAATCCATACATACATCAATTGTGTAAAGCACACTTATACATTCATTGCCCTCATCATTCTCAAAATTCACCTTCCACTTGGGTTCCTGGAATCAGCTCATTTTCCTTTTTACCCTCCCCCCCTTCCCCACTCCCCCCTCCCTCATGAACCCTTAATTTATAAATCATTACTTTATCTTATCTTACACTGCCCGGCGTCTCCCTTCACCTACTTTCCTGTTGCCCATCCCCCAGAGAGGAGGTTATATGTAGATCCCCGAGATTGGTTGCCCCTTTCTACGCGCCCTTCCCTCCTGGTATCACCACCCTTACCATTGGTCCTGAGGGGTTCATCTGTCCTACATTCCCTGTGTTTCCAGATCCCAACTGTACTGCTGTGCATCCTCTGGTCTAACCAGGGTTCCAAGGTAGAATTGAGATCATGATAACTGGGGGGGAGGAAGCCTTTAAGAACTAGAGGAAGGTTGTGAGTTTCATTGTTGCTACACTGAACCCTGAGTGACTCATCTCCTCCCCACTACCCCTTTGCAAGGGATGTCCAGTTGTCTACAGATGGGCATTGGGTCCCCATCACATACTTCCCTCATTCATGATGATATGATTTCCTCCTCCCCACCTTTGTTGCTTGAAACCTGGTCCCCTCGGCCCTTCATGATCACACAAGTTGGTGTGCTGCTTCCATGTGGGCTTTGTTGCTTCTGGGCTAGATGGCCACTTGTTTACTTTCAAGCTTATAAGTCCCCAGATGCTATATCTCTCAATAGCCGGGCACCATCAGCCTTCTTCACCACACTTACTTATATACACATTGATCTTCAGCATTTATGTGGGGTAGGTGATCACACATGATGGTTTTTGTTCTTTGGTGTCTGCTATCTGATACCTTCAACACCCCGTGTTCACTTAGGCTTGTGTGCTTCTTCTCTGTGGGTTTTGTTGCTTCTGAGCTAGATGGCTGCTTCTTTGCCTTCAAGCCTTTAAGACCCCAGACACTGTATCTTTTTGATAGCCAGGTGCCATCAGCTTTCTTCACCATGTTTGTTTATGCACATGTCTGTCTTCAGCGATCATGTCGGGAAGGTGGGTATCATGGAATGATCATTTAGCTGAGCAAGATGCTCGTGTATTGAGGGAATGCACATGAGGAGGCCCAATGTCCACCTACTACCCTATTACTGAACATATAAATATATGCACATAGGTCTATTTCTCCCATAATCATAAATATATTTGCACACATACATGTCTATATGTAGGTTTCTATGTATGATAGGAATTACTGAAACCAGAATGAAGGCTGAACATGGTAGTGGGACAGGAGGAAAGTGTAAGGAAATCAAGGAAAGGAGTAGGCGGCAACGGGGAGTGTCTCTTGTGCACAATAAGAGTTGACCTTCTTGGCTATGAGTTGAGGGATCTCTGAACTTGCTTCTAGATCATAACAGCCCAGAGCACACACTCACTGTGCTAAGTTTCCTTACACATGATCAGACTTCCACATCTGGATTCCGTTTAAGAAGTCAATAAGCAACCACAATAACAATGACGACAATTACAGAAAGAAGCTGACTCCATAAATGTTTCTGTGAAAAAGAATCGTGTTCAATTTTCTTTTCCTTTTTTTAAAGTTTATTAAGAATGAAAAACTTTCTACTGTTTTACTTTCATTGCCATCTTCCCCCAGATCTAAGAGCAGATATTCATAGGCAGAGGAAGTAAACATTTCCAGTCAAAATGGATTATTTCACCTTCTGTTCCCTAGAAAGTGTAGCTATGTGTGTCAGTGACAGAGGGACCTTCATCTTCCTTTCTTCAGAGACTGTGCCTTTTGCTGTGGTTGAAATGGAAAACGTTCCCTCCTATTATACTTGTAGACTCTCATGAAAATATGGCCTTACTTTAAAAAAATGCAAAATAAAAAATGGAAAATGTCTCGACATATTTTTAAAATGATCAGATATGCTGGTTTGAAGCAGGAGCCCTGGAGTCACCATGAAAATCATAGGCAGTATGCAATATCCAAGCACATGACTCGGAACATGATTGCTTCACCACATAGCCCTTCAGTTGTTTTCATGTTATTTCCATGAGGATCTCACTTTAAACAAACACAACTAATCAAATCAGCCGGTTCTCATTCAACATTTGTACATGGAAATAATAATGGCTATGAAATCTTACTTAAAAGTACAAGTAATTCATAAGCTTTGCTGTCTTGTGCTATTTGGTGATCTGCTCTTGTGTGACATCATCACTCACAGTGACAAGAGGCAAAAAAAAAATCAAAAAGTAAAAAATCAATGTGCTTTGACAGTTTTCCAGAAAGCATTCAGGAAATAGTAAATTTTTTGAGATGAAGTTGGTGGAGAAGATTGACCTCTTTCAAAGGCAATATTATTCTGGTAATCCCCACCATCCTTTGAATCGTCTTTGGACAGGCAGGAAGGAGAAACATGGCTAACCAGATTACTCACCATTGCTATCTTCAGATTGGTGGATGGCACAGGATTTAGGCAAGTGCTGGTGGAGTCACCTAGTAAGAGGTCACCTTAAAGTTTTCTGTTGAATGAAATCATTGCATTTGTTATTTGAGGACACATTTGATTTTCTTAACTATTTGAGGAGATCGCAAATGGCAGCACTGGGAGGTATTTGGACCAAGAATGATTGACAGTGTCTGTAAGTACTTATTATGTCAAAGCTTCAGCTCGTCGATTGATGGGAAATGATGTATAATAAATTAGAATGATCACACATCATTTCCCATCGATTGAAATGCCAAATCCTTGACGGAGTAATGAGTTATGGCCAATACCACTCACTGTCTTAGGGGGAGATTGATTGCATATCCTTTCATCAATGCGATCAAACAACTAAGAAATCCTAAGTACACATCTAACTCCAAAATTTTACTATCATTCCAGTGCAGAGTGGAAAGTTAGTGTTGCCTCAGTGAGCAGTGCACAATGCCATGAGTGTACTGGAGCAAGGGAATTCTTCAGCACTGAGTGCAGGGAGACCCTCTCTCCCTGCAGAAATATGTATGCACCCTAAGTGCAGAGAGATTCGATGAAGCTCCATTAGCCACCCTAGCAACAGCAGAATCAGCTCATTTCTTTGCAGAACAAAAAGGGAAGACTACCGGGTCTCTTCACAAAAGCAGAGGGAGGACCTGCACAGTATGCTCAATAGAATGAATCCTTAGCATGCTAGCTAGCCACTGGGTAGATTTTTTTCTAGATTCTCTTGTGTAACTTATCCCAAGTATCACATGCCTGATAAATCATCCCAGTGGATGCAACCAATTCACATTCCTCTCTAGTAAGAAAAGCAATTCCTGCTCATCTTATCATTAGATACCGAAAATCATAAGCTGTGAAAAAATTATCTATTCAAGTGGCCAAACTGTTGGTTTTGCCTAAAGGAGGTGGGCGAGCTGGTCCAGTGCATGAAAGGCATATTCTTGATTTTCTGTCAACATTAAGTGACTATGTCTAAAGCCTTTTGAGAAGTCCTGGTGATGTGGTGGCTCAGTGTTCACCTGATAACCCAAAAGAAAATAGTTTTAACCATCGGACACCGGCAGCAGAAAGCCCCGGTGACTGGCTCCTGTAAACAGACCAGTCAAGAAACACCTCGGGGGAAGTTCTAGCCAAACGCCCAGGGTTTCTTTGAGGCAGCATACACCACCACCAGCACTAGGCCTTTGGGGGCTGCTTATTCCTTCACAAACATGCTAAAGCTAAACGAATGAAGGCTTTTCCAAAATGCCATTCAGAGAGTAATTATTTTCTTAGGCTGCCACTATGTGCAAGGCATGGGGATAACCTTAAAATATGCTACTGGAAAAACAACCCAACAAAAATCTATCTCAGTTGAGAAATAATTAAAAACAAACAAATAAAACTTTTCAGGCTTGGAAATTTAAATTGCTTCCAAACTTTGTAAATTATCATATAAACATATGACACCTTCAGAAACTAATGGCCACTAGACTGAAACCCCCCATGAGGGTCAGGAATATTGTCTGTCTTATAAACTAATGTATCCCTAAAGCCTAGCCAAGTGTTTGTCGCTTGTCAGGCACTGACTGATTATTTTGAAATAAATGCATGAATGAGGGAGCTGGAATTAAACTCTTAAAATGCAGGTTATTTAATTGGGGTTTCAATAAGTATAGTAAAACCTACAAAAATCAGCATCTGTGTAAGACAGAAATCTATCATAAAAGGAAAACTGAATTATTTACCACTAAAATGAGCCATAGAAAAATGGTAAGACTGCATCTTGTCAGAGGTGAAAACATAAGGGGCCTGCAAAACAGGGCAGGCCCATTGAGTTCTGGTTCTCAAAAGTTTCACTCTTTTTACTTTTATTACCACCACCACCACTCCCCCCCCCCACTTGGTAGAGTAATAGTGTCCATAAGGATTATCTCCACCACAATCATATCAAATTTAGCTCCTGAAGGAGGATAGGAACAGAGAGATGGCAGATGGAAATAGCATTTAATGCTTCCCAGTATGGGCAGGCACTCGCTGGGAAATTTTACACATATTGTCTTAATCTTAAAACAACCTTCTGAAATGAGCATTATCTCTATTTTATGGATCTGAGGTCCAAGAGGTGAAGTGACTTTCTCTCATTTACAAGAAATTGCTGACATTCCAACCAAATGCAAGTCAGCTGCTGACCTGTTCTTGGGGAACGAGATTTTCCAATGGCTCAAAAGTTTGCTTTCAGAGCATCAGAGTACAATTGTGACGTGAGGATTTCAGTGATCCACCCAAGTTATCCTTCTGTTCCCGATGCACTAGGAAGAGAGGGACAGTGCAGGTCCATGTACACTTACCTTCGCAATGGTTATGTAGCAGTGATGAGGGCTCCTCAAATAATTCATGGAATGAAAGAATAGTTGGAATTAAGAAATCCTCTATGAGATTCCTAAAGGTGTCAGGCATCTAAAAAAGTCCCAAACGCAATGCTTGATTCTCTACACCATTTACTTACGCAGTCAGAAAATGATTATAGGGTATCTAATTGATTTACAGTTTATTCCATAGTTACTATAAATAAATACACACAATCCCTGTCCCTAGCAAATAGCTTGTAAACAAGGATTCATGAAGAGGTGATGCAAGTGCTAAGGGAGGTAAGGACAGAGTGCTGAAAGAAAGGAAAGCATGTAGCCATGGTATTGTTTGTCCCAGCAGAGGAAGACACACAGGAAACTTTATTTAATGTGTTTGAGCACACATGAGAGGAGGAATTGTTATTCTAAGAGGTCAGATGATAAGACAGGGAGGGATGCCACCAGAAAGAAGAGTGTGTGCAGAAGCTCGGTGGATATTAGAGAAGAATATGGTTTATTTTCATCACTTTTGTATGAGTTTGTCCCACTGTGGTGGCTTGTGTGTCACTGTGGTGCTGGAAGCACTGCCACTGGTATTTCACATGCCAGCAGGGCCACCCAAAGCAAACGCGTTTCAGTGGAGCTTCCAGACTAAGAATAGAAGACAAAGAAGGAACAGGCAATTCTCTTCTGAAGAATTTACCACCGCACACCTTATGCACAGAATATCGACATTATTAGATACTGAAGGTTTAATGAATGGAAGCAAACTCTGTCAGACAGGGTGCTAGAGGATGAGCCCCTCAGGTAGAATGCACCTAAACTGCAACTGAGGAAGAGCTGCCTTCCCGCATAAAGTGGACCGGATGATGTGAGTGAAACGAAGCCAGTGAGCAGAAAGTCCTCAAAGACTTCCATTTGCTGATGGGCACAACTCAAAATGAGAAGAAACAGTTGCAAACATCTACTAATAATCAGAATTCAAAACATAGAAAGTATGAATCTAGGAAAATTAACAGTTGTCAAAAATGCTATGGAATGAATAAAGATCAATACTCCAGGTATTTGTGAGCTGAATGGACTGGTATTGGCCATGTTTACTCAGACCATGAATGACACAGGTACGAGCAATGGCTTCACATCATCATAAAAAAGGACATTTTAAGATCTATCATAAAATGCAATGCTCTCTGTGATAGGATTATGGTTATCTTTATTAAAGGAAATCCAAGCGTTACAGATATTATTAAAATTTATGCACCGATTACAAATCTAGTGTTAAAAAATGAAGAATTACCAATGACTTCAGTATGAAATTGATCAAACATGTGAAAAGATGCATTGATAATTACTGGTGTTTGGAAGGCAAAAGTTAGAAACAAAGAGGAAGGAATGGTAGTTGGCATGTAAGGACTTAGTGATAGAAATGAAGCTGGAAATTGCATGATAGCATTTTGCAAAACCATTGACTTGTTCAGGTTCTTCAGATGGCATACATATGGAGTTCTACACATGGAGTTCTTCAGATGGAATACACAGAAATCAAATTGCCTACATTTTTGGGAAGAGACAATAGAGCAGCTCAATATCAGATGATAAAACCAAGCCAGTGTAGAATAGACAATCAATCAATTGATCCTTTGTAAGTTCAGGATGAAGTTGAAAAAAGTGAAAACAAATCCATGGGAGCCAAAATATGAATTTTCATCTATCAGACCTGAACTATGAGAAGATCTCATGAATGGATTTGGCCCATTAAACACGAATGACAGAAGGCCCGATAAGCTGTTGGAGGACATCAAGAGCGTCATTCATGAAGAAAGCAAAAGGTCACTAAAGAGACAGAAAAGATAAAAGTGTATGTCAAAAGAGACTCTGAAACTCGTTTTTACTAGTAGAGTAGCTAAATCGAATGGTGAAAAGGATGAAATCAGAGAACTGAATAAAAAGTTTTAAGGGACAGCTTCAGAAGAAAAAGTAAAATATTATAATGAAATATTCAAAGAGCTAGAGTTGGAGAAGCCAAAAAGAAAGAACATGCTCAGCGTATCTTAAACTGAAAGAATTCAAGAAAAATTCAAGGTTAAGTTGAAATATTGAAAGATTCTGTAGACAAAATAATGAATGATGAAGGAAGCATCCAAAAAAGATGAAAAAAATACAGAGTTAATATAACAAAGTAAACTAGTTAACATTTCACCTTTTAAGGGGGTAGCCTACGAGTAAGAATCAGTGGTGCTGAAAGAAGATGTTCAAGCTGCACTGAATGTATTAGCCAAAACCAAGGTTTTGGGAATTGATGGAATACCAGTGGAAATATTTGAACAAATTGATCAAGCACGGGAAGAACTTATTTATCTATGCCAAGGAATTTGGAAGATAGCTACTTGGCCGAAGGGCTGGAATAGATGCATATTTGTACCCATTCCAAAGAAAGGTGATCAAAGAGAATTCTCAAATTATAGAATATCATTGATGTCACACGTAAGTAAAATGATGGTCATCCAACAAGGGTTGCAGCAATTCATCAACAGGGTTGAGGCTGAATTCAGAAAAGACTTGGAAGAAGCGATACTGTTGCTGATGTGACATGGATCTTGGCTGAGAGAATACCAGAAAGATGTTTACTTGTGTTTTATTGACTATGCCAAAGCATCTGTGTGCATCATAGCAAACTATGGATAACTCTGAGAAGAATGAGAGTTTTTACTTGTGTTCATGACGATTTTGTACATGGATCAGAGGCAGTTGTGCCAAGGAAACAAGGGAATACTGCATGGTTTAAAATCAGGAAAGGTGTGTGACAGGGTTGTATCCTCTCATCTTACTTAATTTTTAAATCATTTTGGGGGGCTCATACAACTCTTATCACAATCCATACATCCATTCATGTATCAAGCACATTTGTACATTCGTTGCCATCATCATTCTCAAAACATTCGCTTTCCGCTTAAGCCCTTGGTATCAGCTCCTCATTTTCCCCTCCCTTCCCTCTCCCCGCTCCTTCATAAAGTCTTGATAATTTATAAATTGTTATTTTGTCATGTCTTACACTGTCCAATGTTCCCCCTTCACCCACTTTTCTGTTGTCCATCCCCCAGGGAAGAGGATATATGTAGATCCTTGTAATCAGTCCCCCCTTTCTACCCCACCTTCCCTCCACCCTCCAGGCATCGCCACTCTCAGCACTAGTCCTGAAAGGATCATCTGTACTGGATTCCCTGTGTTTCCGGTTCCTATCTGTACCACTGTACATCCTTTGGTCTAGCCAGATTTGTAAGGTAGACTTGGGATCATGATAGTGGGGTTGGGAGGAAGCATTTAAGAACTAGAGGAAAGTTGTATGTTTCATTGTTGCTGCACTGTTCCCCGATTGGGTCGTCTCCTCCCCACAGCTCTTCTGTAAGGGGATGTCCGGTTACCTACAGATGGGCTTTGGGTCCCCAATCTGTAGTCCTCCTCATTTACAATGATATGATTCTTTTTGTTCTTTGATTCCTGATACCTGATCCCTTCAACAAGCTAGTGTACTTTTTCCATGTGGGCTTTGTTGCTTGAGCTAGATGGCCGCTTGTTTACTTCAAGCCTTTAAGACCCCAGACGCTATCTCTTTTGATAGCCGGGCACCATCAGCTTTCTTCACCATATTTGCTTATGCACCCGTTAGTCTTCAGCAATTGTGTCAGGGCCATTTCCTTTCACCATTCTTATTCACTCTCTATGCTGAGCAAATAATCAGAGAAGCTGGCTTATATGAAGAAGAGTAATACCCCCCCTTTTTTTAACCAATGAATGTAATAAAATTTCTTGATTTCTTTCTGTTGTCTAATAGTTCTGGCTACAACGTCTAGAACGATGCTGAATAAACATGGTGAAAGGGGACATTCTTGTGTCTTTCCATTTCTCTGGGAAAATATTTTCAGTGTCCCCAGATTGAGTGTGATGCTGGCAATTTGATTTTTGTATATGACCTTTATTATTTTGTGACATTTACCTTCTATTTTTATTTTATTGAGTGTTTTTAATCAGAAATGGGTGTTTGGCATTATCAAATGTGTTTCCTGCATTTATTAATACAATAATATAGTCCTTATTTCTCTTGGATTATGTTTATTGCTTTTTGAATGTTGGACTATTCTGCATTTTTGGTATGAATTCCACTTAGTCATTATGAATTATTATTTTTGTTATGTTGGAGTCTGTTAGAATTTTTACACCTCTGTTCATGATGGATTTTGAGCTATAATTTTTTTTGTCATTTGTGGGGCCTTTGCCTGTTTGAGTACCAGGGTTATACTTGCTTCATAGAATAGGATTTGGAGTTCCCTATCATCTTCTTATATTCTGCAATATATTTTGTAGAGTTGGCAACAGTTCTTCACTGAATATTTGATAGAATTCCCATGTGAAGCCATCCTTTCCAGGGATTTTCCTGATTGAAATTTCTTAATAACCTGCTTTATTTCTTTTCTTATTGGCTTTTAAGGTTTTCTAGCTCTGCCTGTGTTAATATGTGTAGATAGTCTATTTCTACGTATTTGCCCATTACTTCTAGATTATCAAATTGGGGAGTTCAGGCTTTCTTCATAGCGTATTATATCCTTTTTAACAATGAATGTGACAAAATTTATTGATTTCTTCTGTTTAATATTCTTGCTAAGATTTCTAAAATGAGGCTGATTAAGAGTGATGTTGGGGGGCATTCTTGTCTAATTCCATTTCTCTGGGGACATGTTTTCAGCTTCTTTATACCGAGTGTGTTTTTCTTTCAATTTCATGTGATGTTACCCTTTTCATCTCTAATTCTAGATACTTACATTTTCTTTTTATTTTCTTATGTTGTTTACCAATTTTGTCAATTGTTTTAAAGACCCAACTTCTTATCTTGTTGAGTTTTCCCATTGTTTGTCTGTTTTCCAGCTTATTTCTCCTTTAATCATTATGATTTATTATCTTTTGTTGAAGGGTTTACATTTTCCCCTTATTTCAGCTCTTATTTGATCTATTAACTAGTCATTTTTAAGACTATTTTGTTCACTGTTCATGTGTTTGTCTGTATGTTCCTGTTCCTTTTATTGTTGATTTCCAGTTTTATAGCATTGTGGTCTGAGAACCTGTAGGATCTCAATGTTTTTGAATTTGTCAAGACTTGCTTTGTGACCTAGCGTGATTTATTAAGGTATGTACTCTGTTCCCTGGAGGGAAAGAAATACTGTATTGCTGTTGAGTGCAGTGTTCTGTATGTGTTTACCAGATTAATCTGGTTGAGAGTGTTGTTTAGCTCTTGGGTTTCTTTATTGAGTTTCTTCCCTGTTGATCTGTCTTTCCTTGACTGTGGTGTATTGAAGTCTCCTTATTGTTGAGCCGTTAGTTCTCTCTTCAACTCTTTGAGGATTTGATTGATGTATTTTGAGGTCTTTCATTGAAGGAGTGTATATTTTTATTATGGTGATGTCTTCTTGGTCTATTATTCCTTTAATCATTATGTGGACCATTCTTGTCTCTATTTTGTTATTTGCCTTGAAGTCAGTTTTACCGTAAACTAATATTGCCATTACTCCCATCATTTTAAGTATGTTTTCTGTCGTTGAGCTTAAGGTGTGTCTTTTGTAGGCAGCATATAGATGGGTCTTGTTTCCTAATCAAGTCTGGTACTTGATTGGTACATTTAGTTCATTGATATTCAGTGCAGAATTTATATATGTGAGTTTGTTGCTATAATTGTGCTCAGTTTGTGTTTGGTTTCTTTCTTTTTGTGTGTGTGATTTCTTGGGGTCTTTGTTCCTCTAATTCTGAGGGTTACTCTCATCGTATTCATTTTTGGTTGGTTTTGTCCCATATAATGAGCTCATTTTTTTACTACTCTTATTCTATTAATATCTTTTTAACATTTTTGGTCTAGTTTTAATGAATTCGTTTAGCAGTTTCTTTTCTGGGAATACCGAATACTTTATTTGTCCTTTGTATCAGAGAGATCTTTTTTATGCATATAGGATTCTTGGCTGGCAGTTTTTTTCCTTCAAAGTTTGATATATGTCATCTCAATATCTTCTTACCTGCATGTTTTCACCTGAGAATTCTAAGCCTGTCTTTGTCAGTTTTCCATGATAAAAGAATTTTCTTTTTTCACTAGCTGCCTTCAGAATTCTCTCCTATTCCTTGAAATTAGAGAGTGTGACTAGCAGTGTGCATCAGTGTTTTCCTTCTGGTGTCTCTCCTACTTGGGCTTCTCAGCCTCTTTAGTAGTTATTTTCTCTTCCTCTCCAATGTAGGGGACATTTTCTTCCATGCATTCTTGGACTACTTTCTTTGTAAGTATTTCTGTTTCTTCTGTTCCGGATCCTCATGAGACATAAGCTATTTCTCTCGATAGTGTTTCATGTCATTTTCAGGCTTTCTTTGGATTCCTTCAGGTTGTTGTTATTGTTGATTGTTTCTGTCATTGTTTGTGTCTTTAAGCTCACCGAGTCGATGGTCCATTTCTTTAATTCTAGTTCTCATGTCTTTTACCAGGCTGCCTAATCCTGTTATTACATTTATCTTCTGGTACTCCATTTGGTCTAAATTTTCAGTTTTATCATTTCATCCTTTGTTATTATACATGTTCCTCACATTTATTGGAGTGATGTAAACACCAATAATCTAAATTCTAATTCTGGTAGTTGCATGACCTGTTTTTGAGTATTTCATTGAGTTTGGGTGATATTAAGTTGTTTGTGTTTTATTTTTGAGTGTGCCGTGGTTGACTGCTGTTTCCACAGCATTGTGGTTCACATAATAGAAGCATATGTGGTCTTAGACTGTGTAGTGATAGTTATCACTTTACAATTCCTGGACAGAGGTCTAACAGCAGCTGTAAAACCATAGTTGGACTGAAGACTGAGGGAGAGAGTTGGGTGAGTATGGAACATGTGACAGAATAAAATAAAGTAATAATAATAATAGGCCATCTAGATAGACCAAAAAGTTTGTAAAAATAATGAGAAAATGAATTTTAAGGGAAGAAGCAAATTTAAAGTTAATGTGGGACTATATAATTTCCCTAGAAAAGGAACAGAGGCCATCTAGCTCAGAAGTAACAAAGCCCACAGAGAAGAAGCACACAAGCCTAAGTGAACACGAGGTGTTGAAGGGAACAGGTAGCAGACACCAAAGAACAAAAACCATCATTGTGTGATCACCTTCCCCACATAAACACTGAAGATGAATGTGTGCATAAGTAAGTGTGGTGAAGAAGGCTGATGGTGCCCGGCTATTGAGAGATATAGCATCTGGGGACTTAAAGGCTTGAAAGTAAACAAGCAGCCACCTAGCCCAGAAGCAACAAAGCCCACATGGAAGCAGCACACCAACATGTGTGCTCATGAAGGGCCGAGGGGACCAGGTTTCAAGCAACAACGGCGGGGGGGGGGGCGGGAAATCATATAACTGTGAATGAGGGCAGTACATGATGGGGACCCAATGCCCATCTGTAGACAGCTGGACATCCCTTGCAGAGAGGTAGTGAGGAGGAGATGAGTCACTCAGGGTTCAGTGTAGCAACAATGAAACTCACAACCTTCCTCTAGTTCTTGAATGCTTCCTCCCCACAACTATCATGATCCCAATTCTACCTTGCAACCCTGGTTAGACCAGAGGATGCACAGTGGTGCAGTGGGAATCTGGAAACACAGTGAATCTAGGACAGATGAACCCCTCAGGACCAATGGTGAGAATGGCGATACCGGAAGGGATGGGGGCGTAGAAAGGGGTAACCAATCTCGGGGATCTACATATAACATCTTCTCTGGGTGATGAGCAACAGGAAAGTGGGTAAAGGGAGACACCGGGCAGAGTAAGATAAGATAAAATAGTAATTTATAAATTATTAAGGGTTCATGAGGGAGAGGGGAGCGGGGAGGGAGATGGAGGGAAAAAAGGAAAATGAGGAGCTGATTCCAGGAACCCAAGTAGAAGGCAAATTTTGAGAATGATGGGGGCAATGAATGTATAAGGGTGCTGTACTCAATTGATGTATGTATGGATTGTGATAAGAGTTGCATGAGCCCCAATAAAATGATTAATAAAAAAAGAAAAGAAAAGGAAGAGAGAAGAAATAGACAATGGATGGGCCAGGTGAAAACTGTGTTAATAATCAAACTAGATGAAGAGGATTTATGTGTGTGAGTGTGTGTGAGTGTGTGTGTGTGTGAGTGTGTGTGTGTGTGTGAGTGTGTGTGAGTGTGTGTGTGTGAGTGTGTGTGTGTGAGTGTGTGTGTGTGTGTGTGTGTGTGTAGTAATAGAATTAAAGGCAACGGCGAAAAAGAAAGAAAGGAGAGTGGGAAGGAAAAAATAAGAAGGGGAGGAAGACCAAAGGAGATACATGCAGAGAGTAGATGGAGGAAAACATACATGGAGACTTGGCTTAGAGGCACATATGGCGTTCGCTTGCTCTGGCATCATGAATGTGCCCTCAAGCCCAAGGGAGAAAAGCTTGGTGGAAGATGAAAAACAAACCCTGGTTTGGATCAGTGTGGTTTATCTGTATCTGTCTGGGAGGTGCAAGCACCCACAGGGGCAGTGCCACACAGATGGAAAACATGAGATTCACAAAGAATGTAGATTGAGTTAAAATAACAGCGAACAAAAACTAAAATGTAACAAATAAACTTGCAGTTTAGGTGGAGATTCATATACCCTTTATGGGGACAGTTCCTGCAGGCTCTGCTATATAGGGGAGGGAGGCATGGCAATGGGATACCAGAGAAGGCAGATGTAAACAAAAACAAACAGGTGTTTAAATGTCAAAAAGCATGACTTAGGTAGTATGTCTGTGTAGTTGCTCACACAGTCTGCTATCGAAGCAAGGCTACTAGAGGCCATAAAGGCGAGAGGCTTGGTTGGGTGGGTTGAAATGGGATCTGGGAAGTTCGGTTCATGGCAGGGGAGGAGAAGGCTCTGAAGCAGCTTGGGCCTCTTGTCAATACTGAAGGGAATTCAGAAACAATTCGTAGGAATTGTTGATTTCTGACTCAAAAAGACAAAAACAAACACAAAATGAAAACAAAAACCAGCAACAGCCACAACAAAATAATAATAACTTGGTGTACTTAGCTTTTAATTTCATTCTTTGGCTTCTGGGGAGATCAGGATTCCCTTTTAATAGAGCTCTCTGGTATTTCCTGAGAAGATCTGCCCATGCTTGTCATCTGGTGGTCGTATGCCTTCCTTTCCGCAGCTGTGAGGATATTTCATATCTATATTTCTGTATCCATATCTACACATACTGAGTTACAATCCAGACTGAAGGTCACAGTCCTTGATCTTATCAGCAAGTGCTTCAAATC
This sequence comes from Tenrec ecaudatus, assembly GCF_050624435.1. Classification (NCBI taxonomy): domain Eukaryota; kingdom Metazoa; phylum Chordata; class Mammalia; order Afrosoricida; family Tenrecidae; genus Tenrec; species Tenrec ecaudatus. The sequence continues at coordinate 120,287,292 of NC_134530.1, read as the reverse complement.
CACCTTTCTTCCAGCAAGCAAGTTTGTATCATTTGCATTTTGCAAGTTGTTTAACCCTTTCTCCAGTCCTGATGCCACATTTTTCTCCATATAATCAGCTTCCTGGATTATTTTCTCAGTATCCAGATTGAGTAAGTATAGTGGAAGGATACAACCATGACACATATCTTTCCTGATTTTCAGTCACACAGTATCCTCTCATTTTGTTAGAATGACTGGTATACGTACAGGTCCTGCGGGAACACAATGAAATGTTTTAGAATTCCTGTTCTTCTCCATGCTATTCATAATTTGTTATGATCCACAGAGTGGAATGCATAAAGAAGCGCATCAGCAAAAAACAGAAAGACAGTTAACAAGTTGGATGGTTACTGTGGCTGCAAAAGATGGGCTCAAAAATAGGATGGTTGGGAGGATGATGTAGGATCAGGCAAATGTTTTGTTCTGCTCTATGCAGGATTGTTGAGTCAGAATCAATTCAAGGGTGTCTACAAATAAAAATCTTTTACATATTAGGATCATTTTCTTCTCTCTATAATTCATATGGCATGCTTTTCATAATCTAAGGGAAGACTCTGCTGTTATGATAGTAAAACACAGAGTCTTCATTAGCTAGCATTCCAAACACTCTGAAGTGAAGGGCAGCACTCCCCTGAGAAGTAAGAAGGGAAGAATTCTGGGCAGAAGAACCAGAATGTGCAAATATATCATGGCTGGCTTAGCAAATAAATATACTGTGTTCTACCACGAATCCTGGAGTAGTTGTCTCAGGATAGCCATTAAATTTATAATCTTAAAAATAATGATTTATTCTTTTTGGAGAAAGTTCACACCAAAATTATGTTCCTCTTTAACAATTTATTTTAAAAAATTATTTCATGCTTGGCTAAAATTTTTACAATGTGGCAGCATTCTCATGATTTCCACTATGCTTGCTCTTTTTCCATTGATCTGGCAGACCTTTCCCTTATTGCCCTCTTCCCTTGCTTTTGGCTGAATGCTGATAGTTTGAGCTCATGTAGTCAACTGTTGAAGGATGTTGGGAGCTGATGACCATTAAGACCCTGGCCTCAGTCACATAGCCGAAACTAGGCTGCTTTGTTTCCTGCCTAACCCCGCCCCCTGGTGCTCCAAGCTATGTGCTCTGTAGCACGGGCAGCTGTAAGAGTTGACCTTCGTTGCCTTTGGTTAAAATACTGAACACCCATTGGACTACAGACATACCATATTAGGAACATAGTAGTTCATCTGGTGAGCCTTAATTTGCATGCGGACGTCACTACGGACGTCTTTGAGAACTGTTGCGCACCCTTTTTACCTTATTAGGAACATGTAGCCGATTGGTTGTTACACAGTATGCTTCATTAGAATATGTGCCGCCCACTTCCTACCTGCAGCTGATTGGCTAACGTTGTTATGCTTCATTATAATACACATATTGTATTGGTAGCTATGCAGTATGCCTCATTAGAATATCTTCCATCCAGGTTCATCGCCCCTCCGGGTCACCGCGTGAGGGTCTCGCTGGACGAGACCCCCACAGAAGGAAACCCATGCTCAGGGATGAGATTGGTGCTGGTTGAAACCCAGCAGCTGCTATGTGGAAGAAATGGGGCTATCTGCTCCCATAAAGATTTTAAACTAGAATATATATGATGTTGCTGAGTCAGTCAACTTGATGGAATTAGGTAATGGATGTAGCTTCAATTTTAAGTTGAAAGGTTATGGTAATAGTCTGAGGAATTCCTTTAGTCTCTATGGGTCAAATAAGTCTGTTCTTTATTAAGGAATTCAAGTTTTCCCCTACATTCTTCTCTCTTTTTGTCTGGGACGTTCTACTGTGTCCCTGGTAGGATGGTTTGTGGTAGCAGTTGGATGTGCTCTACCTCTTTGGGTCTCAGCTTACAGAAGGGTGTGGTTCACGTGATCTAGTAGTTAACTTTATTTTAAAACCTACCCAGTGTGCTATAACTGATGTTTGAATCGTGATTTATAATTTCCAAAGTACTTTTGCAGCATTACTTCATATAATCCCCAGATTAGCTCTATGAGTTAGATACTGTAATTCTGGTAGGGTTACCAAATCTCAGTGATACAAAACAAGACAGAGCTCATAACTATTACGTGGTGGAGCTATGATTCTAAGGCAGATCTTTTGATTCCATAAACCAGTGTTCTGTCTATAATATCAGGTTGCATAGCAGAATTTATGGCAGAAGACTCAAGTTGGAACACTCAGATCAAATTAAAGAGTTTCTACTGGTCTTTATTTTAGAAAATGAGAATTCTCAGCCTTAACATGGCTTTCTTTAAGTCCATCATTATTGAAACATTGGATTTTTCTGCCAAGAAACATTAAGGCTGATTTGACAAGAATGACGAGGCACTTTAAGAGTTGATTGACTGTTAGTATAGGTTTTTAGAGCTTTCAAAAATGTTATCAACTATAAGTGAAAGAAATGGATGTCTCCGTGCAGCTTCAGAGGAAAGGCTACAACATAAAGAACAAATTAATAGAATGGTTAAAGACATACATATATATCCAACAATTGTTCTAATCTTAGTCCTTCATGTTTTATTTGTTCCTTTACAACTTTCCACAATCTTGCACTTAGTGACCCAGAATGGTCTAATGATCATGGAGAAAAAAATTTTTTGTTGCTTTTGTAAGAACTTTCAGGAGTTCGATTTAGCTAAGATATTTTTTGAGATGTATGTTTCAACTCTATATAGAAATGTTCAGTCCGAAGCAAATTTGCCCTTCTTTCATGATAGCAGCAGTACCAGGCAACATCAGAAACTAGTGAAAAACGAGATATTTAAAGCTGAGAGTTTCTCTGCTGAAATCTTTAAAATAAGAAGTTGAAACTTCCATTCTGAATCTACATTTCCTGAAGATACATAGTAACAAAATTATTTCAAAGTTGTTACAATTTTAATAAAAATGTCAAATCAGACTTTTCTCTTGCCTTCCTTTTCAAAGAGCACATGAGTTGCACTTGAAGGGGAGAAAAGGGGGATTGAATGCAATCATCAACATATAACTCCTCCCCCCTGCCACCCCCAGGGAAACAAACAACAGAAACAGGGGCGAAGGGAGACAGCAGATGGTGCAAGAAATGGAAATAATAGTAATTTATAATTTATCAAGGGGTCATGAGGGTGGTGGAGGGAAGCAAAAAGAGGACCTGACACCAAGGGCTCAAGTAGAAAGAAAATGTTTTGAAAATGATGATGGCAACATCTGTACAAATGTGCTTGATACAGTTGATATATGGATTTTTATAAGAACTGTAAAAGTCCTCAATAAGATGATTTGTAAAAAATAGTAAAAATATATAAAAGAACCAACAACTTTTACATATGGTTTTCTTTAATCTTATGAAACTGAATTTTACAATAAATCTTTACAAGAATAACAACCGTGGATTTTCCCTAATCTTTGATTTCAATTAATGAAGATTTATATCAGGCTATTTTGTGACCATTTTAGAAACAGATTCAATCACAGCAAGAATACAGTATTATTTAATTCGTATTATCGCAGTACTGTGCTTGGTCATTGACAAGGTTAGTGTTAGGGGGAAAAGCTAAAAAATTAACCAAGTTGAAAGTTAAAAAAATTAACCAAGAAAATGATCAACTAATGGACTCTGATAGAAAAGGCCACATTGATTTTAAAGTTGTGTGATATTATTATATTTGGTGTGTGAAAAAAATGTTCTCTTTTAAATAGCCTTTTTCAAGTAAGAGAAAATCAGGCTAGTGCTGAAGTCCAGCAGACTAATTTAATATAAATAAGCCCACATTAAGAAATTGCCACTCCTAAAGTCAAAGGTGATATTGCTAAAGATTTTCCATCTTTCAAAAGATGAGTCTGAACAGGCATTACCTGAGCAAAGCTAGAATCCAACTACAAAGGTTCAAATTTAAATAACCTAAAATTAGGTGTTTAAAGTTTTGATCTGCCAATAATTTGACATTTTTCTCCTATGATGTGGCCCAATTAAGTAATCAGAGTAGTGTTTCTCAGAGTGGCCCTCGGGGCATGTTGGTCTGTGTGTATATTTTTGTTGTATTAATACATTCTGTGCATTGGAGGGTGTTTAGCAGAATTGCTGATTTCTACCCATAAGACACTAGTAGCTCACCACTCATGGATTCACACTAGATATGAAACCCAAAGCGACTCAGGCATATAAATGGTTTCCCAGACTTGGTTACACATCGGGCTGTGATCTGTAACCAACAGTTCAAAACCCCAGCTACTCTCTGAGACAAAGACGAGTCTTTCTATTTGCATAAAGAGTTCTAGTCTTGGAAACTCATAAGGACGGGTCTACTTTGTCATCTAAGGTCACTCTGAGTTGGCATCGACTCGATGGCAGTGAGCTTGTTTGAGAATTGGGAAGGGGAACAAAAATCAGATCTGATGGAGAACTCCTGGGGTGGATGTATAGACTTTCTAGAGTCCCATTAATTTTGCTTCTGTTGGTTTGAAGATCCGTAAATAAGTTTGAAGTTGAGTGAGATTTACTGATGTGACCCAGATTACACAAATTTCAAGCAGCAGAGGTGGACAGCAACCCCAGTTCTAAATATCTCCCGTGTCCTGCCCACTGAATCATCTCATCTTTGAATATTATTTGGAGAAGGGAAATGTCACCGAGTCAGACTTCAAAGCCATTACCCATACTAGGATGATGACCTACTAGTGCAGGGACATTGATGATGGTCATCTGGGCAACCAGGAAAAAAATACATAATTTATGAGAATGGAATAAAATATTTTTAAAAGCCCTATTTGTTGTTATGGTTAAATACTGAAGAATGATAACCAGATAATATCCAGCTACTTATACAATGGCGATAACTACATGGAGATCAGTTTGTGCTGAACTTCCCCTCCCACTTTTTCCTTTGAGGCAGGGATTTGTTGCATGTGTCTTATTATGCCCAAATTTTATTTTTCTAAGTTAGAAAAAGTATGGTCAACAGAACAATTAAGGCCAAATTAGCAGCTCTGTACCACTCTTTATGCCAGAAAGTATGTGGTGAAGATGCTGTGAGAGATGCTGTTTTCTTGGTTGGTTCCTGTCAGCCACCTCTCTCCGTGAACAAGGCGCTCAGGGAAGTCTCCTCTTCCTCCAGTGACGGGTGGCCAAGAACGCACACGGCTGTTTGGAGAACTGAAAAGAGGGTGAAAGGAAGTGGAATATATTTTGCACTTTCTAGTTAGATATGAAAATGTATATATGATATAGTGGGGAACCTCAAGTACATACCTCTTTCTTTGGCACATCATATTAACCATTCATCATGTTCATATATCAACTTTATCCAAGTGTAAAATACAACCTTTATTTCTTAAATTCCTCCTGCCTATTTTTTCATGTTACCTTTCATAAAATGTGGGTGAGTTTAGAGTGGAGACTCAAAGCCCATTGGCAGCCAACCAGACACCCCTTACTGAAGGGTTGTGGGGAGGAGATGAACCAGTCAGGATGCAGGGAAGCAACAACGAAACATGTAACTTTCCTCTAGTTTTTAAATGTTTCCTCCCCCCGTCCCCCCACTATCATGATCCCAATTCTACTTTACAAATCTGGCTAAACCAGAGGATGTACATAGGCACAGATAGCAACTGGAAACCCAGGGAATCCAGGACAGATGACTCCTCCAGAACCAGTGGTGAGAGTGGAGATGCCTGGAGGGTGGAGAGAATGTGGGGTAGAAAGGGGGAACTGATTACAAGAATCTACATATAGCCTCCTCCCTGGGGGAGGGACAGCAGAGAAGAAGGCGGGGGGAGATGTAGGACAGTGTAATATATGACAAAATAATATTAATTTATGAATTATGAAGGTTCATGAGGTAGGGGGCAGTGGGGAGGGAGGGGGAAAATGAGCAGCAGATATTAAGGGCTCAAGTAGAAGGCAAATGTTTTGAGAATGATGATGGCAATAAATGTGCATATGTTCTTGACACAATGGATGTATGTATGGATTGTGCTAAGAAGTGTATGAGCCCCCAATAAAATGATTAAATTTAAAAAAGATTTCATAACTTCTGCAGGGAACGAGCTTTGTGTGAAGAGCACATTTGTTTGAAGATAAGTTTTTGTAGTGTATGAGTTGCTAATAAGTCTATAGATGTGAATTTAAAGGAGAATCTAATTAATAGTTTAATTTTCCTGGTCTCAGTCTGACTGTATGTACCTGTTTTAAAGGTGATCTTTTAAATCTGTTAAGTAAAAATATATATCTATTTCTTGTGAAATTGACAACTTCAATCTTTTTTTCCATTTACCACGAGGTTACTCATTGGTCCATTTGTACAGATTTTTGTTAGGATCTTTATTTTCTTTACATTGAGTTGTGATCCGCACTGAAGTCTGCAATTCTTGGTCTTCCTCAGCAAGTGCTTTAGGTTTTCTCCCATTCCGCAAGCAAAATTACGTCATCTGCATATTGAACATTTTAAATAAGCCTTCCTCTAATCCTGATGCCATATTCTTTCATATAGTACAACTTCTTGGGATTATTTGTTCAGCATATAGATGGAATGAGGATGAGGAAAGGGTACAACCTGACACACACCTTTCCTGATTTTAAATCATATACAAGATCTCTTTAGAGTATTGAAAAGCAAGGGGCTTATGTAGAAGACTAAAGGGTGCCTTTCTCAAACCATATATTTTAAATTGTCTCATTGTGTAAGGAAGACAGAAAAATCAATTCATTTGAATTGTGCTACTGGTGAACAATATTGAAAGTACCAAGGACTGCCAAAAGAACAAATCTGTCTTGGAAGAAGTACAGCCAGAATACTCCTCAGAGTAGTGGTTCTCAACCTGTGGGTCGTGACCCCTTTGGGGGTTGAACAACCCTTTTATAGGGGTCACCTGATTCATAATAGTAGCAAAATTACAGGGATGAAGTAGAAACAAAAATAATTTTGTGGTTGGGGGGTCACCACCACATGAGGAACTATATAAAGGGTCATGGCGTTAGGAAGGTTGTGAACCACTGAAAAAAGGATGGTGAGACTGATCTTAAATACTTCGGAGATGATGTCATGAGAGACCAGTCTCTGGAGAGGCCATTGGGCTTGGTAAAGTGAAGGGCCAGGGAAAAGAAGAAGGCCCGCAAGGACATGCCTTGGCACAGCGGGCTCAAGCACAGGAACAATTGTGAAGATGGTGCGGGACGTTCTGGGTTGTGTAGGGGCACTATGAGTCAGAATCAACTTGTTGGTAACAACAACAGCAACAACAACAGTATTCCTTTACTCTATAGGACAACTGTCTCTTGATCCATGTACTAAGTCCTCATGAGCACAATGAAGTGTACTGGAATTCTTATTCTCCTCAGGGTTACCCATAGTTGAATGCCTTTGCATAACCAATAAAACACAAATAAATATTTTTCTGGCATTCCCTTCTTTGACCCAAGATCTATCTGGCATCAGCAATGACGTTCCCTGTTCCAAGTCTCCTTCAGAATCTCACCTGAATTTCTAGCAGCTCCCTGTCAATATACCGAAGCAACTGTTGGATGATCATTAGCAGAAATGTACCTGTATGTGATATTAATGATATTGTTCAATACTTTCCACATTGTGGTCACCTTCCTTTAGAATGGCTACAAACATGGATCCCTTCCAGTCAGTTGTCCTTCCAATTTCTTGGCATGGATAAGCTAGTGCTTCATCAGCTCATTGAAACGTTTTAATTTGTATTCTGTCAGTTCAATAAGTCTTGTTTTTGGCTAATGCCTTCAGTCCAGCTTGGACTTCTTCCTTCAGAACCCCAAGTTCTTGATCATGTATTATCTCTTGAAATGGTTGAATGCTGATTAGTTTTTTTTGATATAGTGACTGTGTATTTCTTCCATTTTCTTTTCATGCTTTCTGCATTGTTCAATACTCTGCCCAAGGACTCTTTTCGTATTGCTACTCAAGGCTTCAGCTTTTTCCTTCAGTTCTTTCAACTTGATACCTGCAGAGCATGTTCTTTCTTTGTTTACTAACTCTAGGTCTTTGCACATCTAATTATAATATTTTACTTTGTAAATAATATGTGAATATTACTCAAAGGCACCCTTTGAAATTTTAGGTTCAGCTCTTTTCCTTCATCATTTCTTCCACTTGTCTTAGCTGCTTATGATGAAGAGCAAGTTTCAGAGTTTCTTCTGACTCCACTTTGATCTTTTATTTATTTCCTATATTTTAAGTAATTTTTTGATTTCTTCAGGCATTATTGTCCTTGATGTCACCCCACACTTGTCTGATCTTCTGTCATTAGTGTTCGATGAGTCAAATGAATTCTTGTGAAGTTCTTTAAATTTTGGTGAACTATACTATACGCCATGTTTTGCTCTGATGAATTTGATTTCATTTTCTTCCATTTGAACTTGAACTTACATGTGGGCAATTGGTGGTGTGTTCCACACACAGTCTTTAGCCTTATTTTGGCTGATGGTATTGAACTTCTCCATTGCCTCTTCCCACAAATGTAGTAACTTTGATTTCTATTCATTCCATCAGAAGAAGTCCACTTGCATAGTTATCATTTATGTTTTTGAAATAAATTATTTGCTCTGTAGAAGTTGTTGGTCTTGCGAAATCCTATCATGTGATCTCCAGCTTTGTTTCTGTCACCTAGGCAATATTTTCCAATGATTGTTCCTTCCTCTTTGTTTCCAATGTCTGCATTCCAATCACCAATAACTATCAGTGCATCTTGATTGCATGCATGACCAATTTTAAACTGAAGAAGTTGGTAGAATTTAGGTATCACTAACTTTAGGGGTTGGTGCACAAATTTGAACAATAGCTGTATTGACTAGATTTCCATGTAAGCAGATAGATTTTATCTTATCACAGACAGCCTTGTACTTCAAGATAGATCTTAAAATGTCTTTTTTGATAAAGAATGCAGTGCCATTCCTCTTGAATTTTCTATTCCTGGCATATATCCTATATGATTTCCTGATTCAAAGTGGCCAATAGCAATTTATTTCCAGTTACTAATACCTAGGATATCAATCTTTATGTGTTCTATTTCTTTTTTGAGGAGTTCCAATTTTCTTAGATTCATACTTCATATATTCCAAGTTTCAATTACTAATAGATGTTTGAAGCTGTTTTTTGTATTTTTGTCTGTTTGTTTTTGAGTCATGCCTCCATCAGCAAGAAGCCTTGGTGATATAGTGGTTATAGCGTTGGCCTGTGATCCACAAGGTCCACAGTTCAAAACCACAAGCCACTGCATGGGAGAAAGCAGGCACTTATACAAACAGACTCTTAGAAATTCACAAGGACAATTATATCCTATCCTATAGGGTAGCTATGAGTCGGCATCGACTCTATGGCCATAAGTTTGATTTTTGGAATTTTGTATCAGTAAATGAAAGTGAAGGACCTGAAGGCCTTACTCCATCCAGGTCATATGGTCAAATCTACTTTGAGAAGGCAGCGCTGTATCAGTTATCTTTTGAGTGCCTCTGACCTGAGCAGCATGTGTTTCCACTATATCTGATAATGTTCTGCTGCTAGTCTTGAGGTTTTCAGTGTTTGATAATGTTCTGTTGTTATTTATAAGATTTCTATGACTAATTTCTCAGAAGTGGATAGCCTATTAGTCTGGAAGCTTTGCTGAAGTCTGGTCACCTTGAGTGATCCTGGCTGGTATTTAAAATACCAGTTACATAATTTCCAGAATCATAACAACATGCAGGCCACTGCAGTACACTAAACTGACAAACAGGGTTGTCCCCATCCCTAGTAACTCTCAAAGTTTGTTTAGTTATGAAAACCTTTATCTTGCTCCCCCGCCCCCCGCTTATAATAGTGGTCTCATACAGTATTTTGTGATTGACTAATTTCAATCAGCATAGTGTTCTCCAGCTCCACCCATGCCATGAAGAGCTTCACAGTTTCTTCATTACTCTCTAGCAATGCATAGTTTCCATTGTATTTCTGTACAAATGTTTATTCATGCATTCTTCCACCGATGGGGATTTAGGGTATTCCATCTTCTTACTATTGTGGAACTTGCTGCAATCAGCACCCAAAATATGGGTGTGCATATATCTATTTGTCATATTTCTTTGACTTTTTTTTGAGTATATTCCAAGCAAAGGGATTGCTCAGTCATGTGGGATTTCTATCCCCAGGTTTTAGAGGTAGCACCATACTAATTCCCACAGTACCACCACAAGTATAGGAGTGTCCAATCTCTCCATATCCTCTCCAGCATTTGTTATACTATTCTTTATAAAAACATAGCTGTCAATACTGGTGTAAGGTGGTGTCTCATAAATGTCTTAGTTTGCAGCCCTCAGTTGGCTAGTAATTGTGAATATCTCTTTATGTGTTTGTAGGTTGTCTAGATATCTTCTTTGGTGAACTTTTGATGTCCCTTGTTGATTTTTAAATTGGATTATTCATCTTTTTTTTTGGGTGTTACAATTTTCTATAGACTTTACAGATTATTCTCTCATCTGACATATAATTGTCCCCAACCCCCGCCCCCAGCCCCCCCCCCCCACTCACACTCTGTGGATTCTCTATAGATTGCTTTGATGAGGTCTCCTGATGCACATAGGTGTCTTATTTTCAAAGGCCTTGGTCCTCTATTTTTCCTTCTGTGGTGTGTCTGCTTTTCATTATGTGTGGTGGTCGTTTATGCCCTGTATTAGGGTCCATAAGTTTGTCCTTATTTTCTCATTGATGATCTTAGGAGCTTTAAGACTTACCTTTAGATCTTTAATCATCTGAAGTTCATGTTTGTATGTGGTGTGAGGTAAGGTGTCTGTTTCATTCTTTTGAAAACTCAAATCCAGTTTTGCCAGCACTATTTGTTGAATGTATTTTGGTCCCTTGTCAAAAATCAGTTTTTGTGTAGATGAAAGGACTTTAAAGGACTTAATTCCAGGTTGACACAACTTTCTTTAGATTTTCTCACATATTGTAGACATATACTAAAATAATAATTACTTTTATACTATTTTATTGGGAGCTATTACAGATATCATAACATTTCCATAGTTCAATCACAGCAAGCAGTATTGTACAATTGCTACCACAATCAGTTTCAAAATATTTTCTTCTTAAACTCCTTGATATTAGCTCTGCTTTAGCCCTTCCCTTCCCCACCCTACCCCCCAGAACCAGCTCCCCACTTTTCTCCTTAAATAGTTGGGATTTTCCCCTATTTTTAAAAACACTTTTATTGGGGGCTCTTACATCTCTTTCCATAATCCATACATTCCTCCGATGTGTCAAGCACATTTGCACATATGCCGCTATCATCATTTAAAAAAAAAAACATTCTCTTCCCACTTGAGCCCCTGATATCAACTCCGCATTTCTTCCCACTCCCTCCCCTCCCTCCCTCATGAACCCTTGATAAGTTATAGATTATTTTTTGCATAGCTTACATCATCCTCCATTGCCCCTCACCCACTTTTCCATTATTTGTCCCTCTGGGAGGGGTTTTTAGTTGATCCTTGTGATTGATGTTCCCTTTCTCCCCCCATCTTCCCCTAATCCTCTTGGTATCTCTACTCTCATTGTTGGTCCTGAGGGGTTTATCTATCCTGGATTCCCTGTGTTGCCAGTTCTTAACTGTATCAGTGTGCATGCTTTGGTGTAATCCAATTTGTAAGGTAGAATTATTTTTTATCTAAGAATAAACGATTTATCATGAGAGTCCCAAGAGCATTTCTAAAATATACCCTTATGAAGTTTCCTTGATAGTATTGATGGTGATGATGATGATATGACATGAGTTTACTGGGAACTTACACTAGCCACTCTAATAAGTGTTAAAACTCAGCTCAGTCGCACAAAACTTACAGGGTTTTTCCCTTTTCTTATAAGGTCTTTTTAATTTTCATTCTTTCCATGAAATGCCGTTCCCTGGCTGTCATCCACACAGGAACTAGAAAGCTCTGAACTTGTGTCGTTTGTTCGTGTCCAGAGATAAGCTGGCCTCACACATGCACACACAGCTGCAAAAAGGTAAGCTACAGTGTCATTAAAGCGGCCAGTCATTTCAAAGGGAATCAAGTGGGTCCCTCTTGTGAGGTGAGAATGGACCTCCTTAAGCACAGATGCGATGCACTTCCATCCAGAGGCAAATCAGGTTCCTCTTGTGAGGTGGGCGGGCACATCATCCAGGGCAGCACTTACAGCTCGTATGTGGCACTTTCCAACTTGCCATTCTGCAGATGGTCAAGCAACTTGCTAATTAGTTACCCAGTCTGTCCTTGAGTCTCATGAGCCACTTCAGTTTATCTGGGTTGCTTCTCTGGTTCAGTCTGTGTCAGAATGTCTCAGGACATTCTCTGAGTCCGATCCTGCATCAGGATGTCTCAGAAGGCTTCAGGATCATGTCTGAAGAGGGTTTTGAGCCAAGATTTTCACTGGGGCCTGCCTTTAAGGCCAAGGTGGTTTCCAAGCCCATTCTCACAAAGTCCTTTTTGTCATACCTTGTTTCACAGGATTCTTTGTTAATTCTCTTAGTATGCAGGGCAAAAGTCCTTGTTCTGTCCCTGTCATTTTCTTCCTTTATTTTTTTAATAAATGAGTCCATTGACATTTACAATAGTTAAGTAATGGGTCCAGTCATAGAAATATAAAATTAATAAATCTGGAATTTGAACTCATGCTGTATAATTATCAGTGTACTATATTATATGATTCCTCTGTTTTATGACTGATAACTATCACATGTTAGGCTATGTTACTTTGAATACCAGTTACTATTCTTTTATGGAGTATTTTTATAAAGAGGCAAAGATGTCATTACTGCATCCATATAAATAGTTGGAAAACAAAACTAAGATAGACTGTGGAATCTGAGCAGCTGGCTAAGCTGATTCACTACCTAAGTCACACTTCTTACATAGCACTTTCAAATGAGCAAAATTTAAAGAATGATCACATCATGGACTTTCCTCATGGTAGGTTTTTGATAGGAGTCAAGTATGCAGATACCAAGGAATTAATGTCTCAATCACTGTGAGTGAGGGAAGAGGTTTAAGGTTGGCCTTAAACTTCTCATAGTTTTTACATTTATACAACAGTCAGACTAGGGAAGCGAAACCATCAGTCCCTTCCAGGCCTATCAGACTTGTACAGGAGATATAATCAACTAAGAACTGTTCTATGTATGTGATTGTAATAAGAGTCCAAAAGACATTTGATATTCATTGGAAACTTTAGGGTTTAAAATGGATGTATTGACCTATTTCACTGAGTTAGGAGCCCTGGTATCATTGTGGTTACAGGTGGGGCTGCTAATCTCAGTGGTCAGCAATTCGAAACCACCAGTGGCTCCTCGGGAAAAAGATGAGACTTTCAAATCCTGTGAAGTGTAACAGTTTCAGAAACCCCCAATGGCAGCGCCATCCTGTCCTGCAGGCCTGCTGTGAGTTGGCATCAACTCGATGACAGGGAGTGAGCATAAAAAAAAACAGAAGCAAATTTTATGAAGATAAGTGGAAAACAACAAACTCTCCTATTAAACTAATTTCTTTGTGCTACATAAATAATTATACATACATATGCCTTGTACATGTCTATACATAAATTAGAATGGATTTTCCAATATCTTCTCAGATAAATATACTGTATTTAGGTGCACAAAAAGAGAATCAAATGATTATCCAGTAATTTTTTTTTCAAGAATTCTGGTGAACTCAAGAGAGGGTGACATTCAAAATGCACATCTAAAAGCTTCTAGGTGGAATGTAAATACCTTTATTGCTTTTTACGTTTTCCTTCAAACTACCCACAAATGTTCTGACTATACTGAGGACCAATCACTTGATCAGTTTTCTATATAATTAAAATCATCTGCCCTCAAAACTCTTTGTAGAGGGACTGACTATACAGCTCCAAGCTGTATCTTTTGATACTTGTGTAACTTAAAAATGACCAGGCAGAAGTTTTTTCTACCCTTTCCTTTAAATTGCTTTGCCAAGTTTCAGCTTTGAGCACATTTTTATGACTGATTTATTAAACCTGGAAACTAGGAGTTTATCATGGAAATGCTCATAAAGCCTAACTCCAGCGTTGCTAGCAGGTGCTCCGAGGACTGGGCGACCTGCTGGGCTTGTAGCTGAGGCATTTCTAGCTCACGGCCCAAGGAAACTGGTCACCTGTTTGTTCATTTGTTTTTAGGTGAATAATCTTCAACTGTTCTAGCAGAAAGAAATGTGTTCTGTTGACAAAAAGGAAGCATGCGGTACTTTGGCCATGAATCTTTCCTTCTGCTGTCATTATTAATTTTCAGAACCCATTCTAAAAAGTTTCCCCGATAGCACTGCACTCTGGGAAAAGAAACAAAAAATAGCCCCCCCCGAACACACACACACACACACACACACACACACACCCCGCTGCGCTCATCATTTAGGCTGACTGGGAAGATTTACGACAAATAAAATGATTCCAAAATGACTAGGGAGATTTATTGGAAATTAAATTATTAGAAGTCCCTGTTCAAGATATTTAGAAATTATACCTAAATGGAACATTTTTGCCTTCGTTTCAGAAATACAAACTTCTGGCATTGCTCATCATTAGAATTTTCCCCCGCAGGCTTTGACTTTATTAGCAGCTTAAGAGTATATTTAGCACTGTCATATGTGAAATCTCTCCACTCTGTTAAGCTGATATGGGATAAAATGTCTTTTTTTACAGTGTTACTCATTCATTATATAAAAATGAAAGCAACTACTTTAGTGTGAATCCAGAGCTACTAACTATTTTTATGACAAAAGAGAGGTGACAATACGTATCCCATAGGCACATGAGAGTATTATATAAGAGTCATTAGTATAATTGATATCCATAGCAAGAGTGTTTTATCCAACATGATTAAAATGAGCAATACATTATGTAGGTTCCAGAATTCCAGCTGCTGTCTTGTAATCTTTCCTTTGACAGATATCTAGTGAAAAATAAAATTATCCTCGTTAAAAGGATAATCTTCCACTACTTAAAGGCTGCGAGATACTAAGGCATTTGTATGCCCTGCGCGCCAACCGTTTCAGTGTGATTTTTGCCTGCCTGTGATGTTTAGCTGTGGGTTCCTGAAACACACAGAAAGACAAGCAGAAAAAGATTTCTTTAAGACATATTTCCTCAGAAACTAGAAAAGGGCCGGCATGATTATTCTGTGCCCGTTTTAAATTCTTCTTGTTTGAGATGCCTACCGTTGTTGTGTCGTGGCTATGGAGCCTGTCATGACTTCCGGTGACCCTGTGCACAAAGCGTAGGACTGTTGTGGTTCATAGGCTTTCCATTGATAGATATTTTGAAAGCAAATCATCAGGTCTTCTTTTTAATCTGTATTCGTCAGGAAGCTCTGCTGAAACCTATTCAGCATCAGGGAAACATCTACGCTTCCACTGGCAGTTGTGTGGTGGCTGGGCTTGGGGTGTGTTGGTCAGAATTTCCACCCCGGTCTCCCGCATGAGAAATAAGACTACCACTGAACTCTCATTGTTGCCAAAATGCCTTCAGCAGAGTGGCTCATCTGACAAACAAACCATAAAGCCTAACATTTAAATTGTCTTCAAGTGGAGAGCAACTCCGTAAAGGCAAATGACTCAAATAATTGTTTTTAACAGCTTGTTTCTGCACACACTGCATGGATTAATTTATTGATTGATTCATTTCACAAGCATTTATCTAAGCTTTCTACTCCTGCGAAGAGTTACCATCTCGGAAACTCCCAGAGGCAATGCCTCCCTGTCCTATAGGGTCACTATGAGTTGTGATCAACTCAGTAGCAGTGAGTTTGGTTTTATGGGCCCCAACACCTATAATTGTGTTTCTAAATCTTTCCCCCTCTTTTTTATATACATACGAAAATGATAGTGCTAAAACTTGAGCAAAAGCTCAGGTACTGGGAATAATGTAACTAATCCAAAAAGATTAGACCAATGGCAGAAAGTGCATGATTGCTGCTTCTTAATTGAGGGCCATGCCTGTTAGGGTGACAGGATCTACTGGAATCTTAACAATCAGGAGCTCCATTTTGTTTTCTTTACTGGCCTGCTACATTGTTGAGAGAATCAAATGAGATCTTATACTTAGAAGTGATGGTAAATAAGCCATAAAGTGCTGGCTGACAGATTTGTGATTACCTGGTTACCCTTTAATTTTTTGTCAACTGTCTCCTGTAAGATACAGATCTTATCTCTATATGGGGGGGTAGCGATTTTGCTGCATATTTCCATAATAAATATGCCTCAACTTGGATAATTTATCAACTGCTTTAGGGGATCCTGGATACAAAAGAAATGGAATTGATTAATATCTGAAAATTTTGTAGGAAAATGAGTTACTCAGCCACTTCATGATCTTTTCCATTTTCAAGAGTGCAAAATATATTTGAGAATGTGAATTGTCCTTTGAGCATAGGAGAGTGAAAAATAAGAGGCAGTATTACATATATTAGCCAAGTCCCTGGATTAAAACTTTATGAGGATGAAATAGTGATGGACTCTTTACTCCCCCATTTCCTCTAGTCAATCCTAGCTTATGGCAACCCCCATCCATGTCAGCACAGAACCCTGTGCTCTATGGTTTCCCATATTTCCAGGATATCAGAGGTAGATGTGGGCTTCTTCCAAGGTGACTGATTAGACTTGAACTCTAAGTAGTAAAGCATGTTACCCAATGTGTACCACCAAGAAGATTAATTTATTTTACATTGCTCCCCATTTTGTGACTAAATACTGTCTTGTGAATAAACAATTAATGTCATTGTGCAGTCTTCTAGATTGCCGACATGTTCAGATTACAGGAGATTGTTAATTGAAGTTGCTACCTCATAATTTTCCTCCCGTGTTTTATTCTCTTTAGAATACTTGGCTGGTCTGCTCATCCATTTCCTCACCCCGCCCCCCCCCTTCCATTCTGGCATTATCACACCTCAATTCTCCCTTCCAGGATCTTCTGTATCACATGCATTTCCTAAATAAGTTGTCTCTCCTACAATTACTCTACCATAAAAAGTTATCTTAACCCCATATCCCTTCATCCTTGTCCATAATAATCTGATATGCAGCAGTGTACTGCTGATCAACAAGATGTCTTCGTGCATTTTGAGATGATGTGATTTACTGGGAGAAGATATCAGGATTTTCGGTACATCCTCCTGACTGTAAAGATTCAGATGTGCCAAGAACCTATTCAACAGCACCACGTTTTCGGTTGTTTTATCACTAAAGTAATGAAATTGTAAGGCTCTTGGTGGTGCAGTGATTGAGCACTCTGCTGCTCACTGGAAGGTCAGGGGCTCACGCCCCAGACGCTCCACAGGAGAATGATGTAGTAGTGTTTCTGTAAAGACTGTAGCCTTGGAAACGCCCTGGGCAATTCTACTCTGTTCTAGAGGATTGCTATGGGTCAGAATCGACTCGATGGCAGGGGGCTTTTGAAATTTCATTTTAATGGTATTATGAGTTTAATACTACATAAATATTGTTCTATAGCCAGAGTAATAATAATAATCGATGAGGATAATAGTAAAGAGCTGGCAGGGTCTTTTCCTCAGAGTGTTCCGTCTTTCCACGGGCACAATTGGCGATGTCGTTCAGTAGACTAAGAAGATACGTGATCGTTGGGGAGCCATTATCAGCCTCTGTTAGAGTCCTTTCAAAGCCAGTGCTGATTGTGTGTGCTGTGAATAAAGGAGCAGAACAATTATGCATGTGCGGCCGAACTCCCATCCTGCTCTGGACCCCACGGACCTCTCGTTGAAGTCAATAGGAGATTAGCAGGGGGCGGAACAAGATGCGAATTTGGAGAAGGAACATGAAGAAAAAGGGATAATTTTCTCTGCCCATATCATCATTTGGTGCGCATTAAATGCTCACACAGTGCCTAACCCCGATTCCTTTTTATTTCCGTCTCACTAAAATTGCATGACAGATTTTTTTTTTCTTTCGGTGTCTCTGTGTGTATGTACTGCAGGTCACTTTCAATGGGAAGAGAATTGGAAAACTTCAATTACTCTCCTGGAAGCTGCTATTATTGAACTGAGCCTGAAGTGCTTTACTTTCAATAAAGAAATATTCATAAAATACAACTTTCATGCAAATCCAGGAGCTATAGGTTTTCAAAGATTTCCCAGAAAGGACCATTTTCTCTGGTCCAAATAATTAACAACTTGTTTTTGTGACCTTGCTTTCATTCAACTAATTTTTGACATGATTTTGTCCCGGCGGCGTGGCTACACAAATGTGTGCTCTCCCAGGAAAACGCTGAGAAATCAACAATGTACTTTTGTTTCTAGATTCTATGATCCACTTCCCCTTCGGATTTGAATTGTTTTGGACACACAATGGTAAAGGAATGTCTATTGGGGAACTTGGAAAAGCAGCCTGTCTCTGAGCTAGATGCCACACCTTCTACCTCCATGGGATGCTGCCCTTCTCCAATTGGCACATGCCTTCTGAGGAGGGCCTGCCCTTGGAGATTTGGTTCTCAAGATAACGCGCAGTTCCAGCAAGCCGTTTTCTCTGAAGAAGTAGTGACACTCCATCAGGATTTCACACCTGGATATGTGTTGATGAAATGCCCTGCAACTTCAGACCATTAATATTCATGGGACATCTAACATAATTCATGATGGCCTATGATATATGGTAGTAAACAGTATCATTTACGCTGAACCTTAAAAATATTGACAAAGATAAGTTCCCAAACACTGGTGAAACCTTGTATTTTGTGTTAGGATTTCTTGGTTTTATACTTGGTGCAGTTTTTCAATTAACTACTCTGTATTCAGAGGAATTATTCATTTATTATAGTCAGTTTAGATACGGTAAAGATTAGGGGAGTAAAACAAATCATTTTAGTGACACTGGCTAGTGATACACGGTTATTATTCTGATTTTCATTTATTTATTTATTTGGTGCTCGCAGTGGTAGGATTTATAGCACCTACTTTTGAATGCTAAGTCTTATTCCTTCTTGCCCTCTATTTTTATGGTCTTAAATGAGCAAAAACAGCCATAAGAGTTGAACCGGAGTTACCTGTCTGATTTATCATACAATAGACACATGTGTACAAATGTTCATGTATACACATCCAAAAACTTTTTTTTAATTATATATATTTTTTGGTGAGTGCCAAGATTTTCTAAGTTATAGGAAATAAGTATCTGGTATTTTAAAAGTGTGAAGATTCCCAGAAGTGTTGAAGACATAGCTGAATTTATGTCGTCCATAAACCAGGCATCAATATATGAAGAATATGATCAGAAATAGCATGTAATTTTGGATGCAAGGAAAGCCAGGTAACTACACATATTAGGTATTTGAGAGTAATGATATGGAGCACAATCCTCCTGTCACCCTGCAGGGGACTTTCCCCCAGTGTATGGCAACTACATGACATGCAATATGTCATTTTCCTTCTAACGGGGGTTCACATGCTTTTAAAAGTGTCTTAGATTTTGGCAAAGTTTACTTTATGCATTATACATAAACGTTGTCATCAAGATTTAACAAAGCATTTTGCACAGAAAGATTAGAAATAAAATCCCAGTGCACCAAATTGATTTGGACGGCTTTGCTGGATGGCGTGAACCCAGGGGAGAGAGGAAACATGAGCATATTATCTCACCCCCTCTCCAAAATATCAAACGGACGCCGAAGCTCCAGAAGGAAGATAATTATAGTGCAGAACCTGAAGAGGTGCTCGCCTATGCTGCTTTATGTCCCTCTTAGCTCCTGCCATTCCTCTAGCTGTTGTCCTTCCCACCAACCTTCTCTTTCCACACTGCCTTAGAGTGGATTCTTACTCATGACAACCCTACGGAAGCTTTCTGAGGGAGCAAATCTTTAGGGAAACAGAAAGCCTCATATTTCTCCTATGGAGTGGCTGGTGGCTTTGATCAACCCACCTTGCTATTAGCCGGTCATTGCTTACCTAACAGCGCCACTTGAGAAGTGTGGGTATTGAAATAGATCACCTATTCTATAGGTCCAGATTTTATGTCATTGTGCCCTTAGGAAAGTAAAAGAATTGTGGGGGAAGAGAGGAAATTGTTGGGAAAAGCTGACAGCAGAAATTGTTCATATTTTTACACTTGAAGTGGCCATTTTGCAACCTTATCTGTATTTTAGAACTTCCTAAAGCTGGACACAGGCTAGTTTCCATTCAAAGGAAGAGGAAGTTCTAGCGAACAGTATTCAGGGAGCTATAATTTAACTTATGTGAGGACCTCCACGAACAGGTCTGTCTTGAAAACACAGGGACAGAGTGACACACTTTCTTTTGTCTTATTTTTTTAATGGATGGAGTTTGTCTGGAATCTTGCAGCTAGAAATGAGTCTTCTACAGTGAAATCGAGGGTCTTGGCATCCACTCTCTCTCCCTGGCCGCTGATACAACAGCCATATGCGAAGTCCCTGGTTTTTGTTACTACTGTCGGAAGGTGTCACTATTGCCAACTTTGGGGTACAGTCCACGGGGCCCACATTTGTGTACTCCCACAGCTGTACCCCATGGTTTGTTCCAGCACATAGTAAGTGGATGAATGGCCGATGAACAGATGCCCACGGACACTGAGCCTTCGCTCCTTCAGCTCTGCTCTGTGACATGTGTTCCGGGCCCTGATGGTTTAGGATCATGCTTTGGGAAGCTAACTCTCAAGATCCATAGTTGAATCCATCAGGCCTTCCTGGGATAATGATAAGGCTTTCTACTCCCCAAAAGATGTATAGCTTTAGAAACCCAAAGAGGCCATTCTATCCCATCCTAGAGGGTGCTAGGCGCCAGAATCGACAGGCTGGCAGTGAGTCTGATTTAAGTGGCAGGTCTTCTGAGTGTGGCTCCAGGTTGCTGTTCATTTCCGTTTCCGTCGAGTAAGTTCTGGGTCGTGGTCAACCTGTGACACCACAATCAAAGATTGCCTGCTCATCTTGATTTTCATTCATTTGTTTCAATCCACTGTTTACATGTTTTTTTTAAATTTCTGGAGAAAATCCATTATCTATTAGTTTTCCTATGAAATTTCAACATCCCCTTGTATTTTGCCAGCCTTGCCAACCTACGTGGCTCCAGGACCAGCACGCTATTGGCTAATCCTCTCGAGTTGCTCAGAGCACTCCTTGGCTGATGTTCAGAAGCAGGTTGCCAGGCCTCTCTTAGGCTGCCTCAGTCTGAAAGCTTCCGTGAGACCTGCCCACAGCGGGTGACACGCTGCCACTTGGAATACTGGCCGCGTAGCCTCCATGATCATAGAAACATTGCACATTAGAGGGTGTGTGTGTGTGTGTGTGTGTGTGTGTGTGTGTGTGTGTGTGTTACTTTAGGCTTCAGTGGCTTTTTCGGCTCTGAGAAGGGTTTCAAAATACATCTATAACTTGCTCTTTTATTTTTGGTTCTTCACTTTCAGAAAAGTTAATTGGAACTGATTGCTTTTATTTGCTGACTAACCAAGTTCCTGAAAGCCGGGAGCACATGAAGGAACCTTGGGTTTTTACTGTATCAGTTTTTCTCTGCTCCTCTCAGTTTGTCTTTTATCCACAAACCATTCTGCCCGCCCCCCCAAAAGAGTAGCAGAGTCTGCATAAGAGAAGAAAATTGAACGGAAGAATCATCACCATAATAATAATGCTTTACACTTGCATAGATCTTTAATTTTTTTTCAAGTATATTCATATCTACTATAATTGGATTCCCATAACAGCCTTTTAAAATAAGAAAAAAAGGAAGAGAATGCTTATTGAATATATTCTGTACAAAGTGCTTTGGGCACTTTATCTCATTTAATCCTTACGATGGCCCAGCTCAGGTCGGAGGCAGTTCTTCACATTTCAGGAGGGACTAGGAACTCAAACAATGTGATTAGTTCAGCACCCCCACTTTGAGAGTGACAGACTTGGGGTTTGAATCTTACTCTGCTTGACAAAAAAATTAGTTCTTTCCCTTTTGAAAATGTGGGTGGGCCAGCTTATTATTTCTAGTTTATGGTTGTCAAGATCTGAGCTGGGGCCAAGTGAACTGCATATGTTATTCAGCTGTATTAATACCAAACATGATTTTATTAATTTCTATAGAGTCCATACAAGGTAAACAGATAACAGAATGAAGTGTTTCCTGGTTCTGTACACATGTGTGTTTGTGAGTGTTTATGT
The DNA here is from genome assembly GCF_050624435.1 of Tenrec ecaudatus. Taxonomy (NCBI): domain Eukaryota; kingdom Metazoa; phylum Chordata; class Mammalia; order Afrosoricida; family Tenrecidae; genus Tenrec; species Tenrec ecaudatus. Next base: position 120,265,116 of record NC_134530.1, on the reverse strand, counting down.
ATGTATGTGAGAGAACTTTAAAAAGTTCATGGAAAAAGAATAAAAAATCATGGAATTTTTCCACGAGCTTTCTGTAGGCTCTGTGTGTGCTTGTGCTTGCTCATGTATGCACAGGAAGCTGTGAAAAATTTGTAGAAATTTTCTGTTATCTTTTAATTCCATTTTCCATGAAATTTGAAGCCCCTTTGTAAAGGTGCAAAATTGGACAATTTGTTTTACATAAAGCAGCCATGAGTCAGAGTGTATATAATGTGAGTGTGTGCACATAATAAGTGTGTGTTTTCCTGTTATTATTTCTGTTACCTATTACATCTGTCTCTGATATAGCCTCTCCTATATAATTCACTCCTCATTTTCTCAGTGTAGGGCATACCCTGATTATCTGATGGCTGCTTGACAGGCTCTTCTAGAATTAGTGAGAGAGACAGAATTGACAGGGGAGATGTGAGCACCAGTGTGGATTATGTATGTTTCTGCCTCTGTGGCTTCCCAGGTTATATTTTGTTCAGGGTTTATTGTATGTTCAATACCCAATTGAGTCAATATGGCATTGTAACACAGCATAGCCAACATTTGTGTGTGTGTGTGTGTGTGTACTGGCCTATAAAATGCGTATCAATACAATTAAATTTTAAGCTAATGCTTTTAATGTGAATATCCTTAACTTGGAATCAGATGTGATACTTTAAATCTGACATATTGAAGAGAAAAAATATCATAGGGGAGTACTGATGGGAAAAGAGTTGAAATCAGGTGAGCCTGATTTGGAAAATATTCTACCAGTCAATTAGTTTATACTTCTGAGACTTTTACAGCATAATTTTGCCTGTTTCACGTGCCTCTGAAGTGTCATTGGTCAATAGATGACAGTCCGTTGAGTTCTGGCTTTCATAGATTTCACTCTATGTTCTATCTTACTTAATACTCAAAATAATAAGATTAAAAAATGGCTTCCAAGTCAGTTCTGACTCATAGCAACACTACGTGCTTCAAGGTAGAGCCATGCTCCGTAGAGTTTCCATTTTCAGTGGTATTTCTGGCGTAGGTCACCAGGTCCTCCCTCTGGAGCTCTAGGTCAGTTGTAGCTGCCAACTAACCTTTCAGTTAGTTTCTATAAAAAATGACTTCACATGTGGAAGGAGATTTACATTCCATATCAACCCAAGATCATTCAGTAAGGAAGGACTGAAGACATGCCTCGACCCTCCAATTTTTTTTTTTTTTTTTTTACTAATTCTGGTATTAGCCATTCCTCCCAAGGGATTCTCAATATCTTTCTGGCTTGACTAATTCATTGCAATCATTATAGAGAATTCACAGACAATACTCATAAAAATAGGATTTATTAGGGAAGTTAACAGGTTACAATTCCGGATGAAAAAAAATGCCCAGGACACAGATATGCAAGAATAGACAGCTCTTGTCAACCTTGGCCCCAGGCAGGTCCCTCTCAGTTTCTTCACCTCTAAGTCACTTAGTCCTAGGCCCCTGCTCTGCTCAGGCAGTGTCACAGAGCTTGAACTGCTGTTGATAAATATCCCAAAGCACACGCCACTCCACCTCGAAACTCAGCCCAACGGAGTTTGGCTCTTGTGTCAAGGGGCAGTACATTTGCTGTTGTGGTTGTGAGATGGCACAGAGTCAGTTCTTATCCATAGCACCCTATGCACAACAGAACAAAACACTGCCCAGTCCTGCACCATCCACCATTGTTCCTGTACTTGAACTCACTGTGTCAATCCATCCCTTTGAGAGGCTTCGTTTCACGCTGCACATCAGCTTTCAAAAGTATGATGTCCTTCACAGGACTGCCCTCTCCTGACAACATGTCCACCAAAGGCTGTAAGGTGAAGTCTTGTTATTCTGGCCTCTTTAGAGTACTCTGGCCATACTTCTTCCAAGAAACATTCATCTTTTTGGCAGGCTGTGATACTTTCAATATTCTTGGCCAGCACCACTTCAAATGCATATATTCTTCTCTAGTTTTCCTTATTCACTATCCAATATCCAACTTTCATATGCATTGAGGAGATAGAAAATATCATGACTTGGATCAGGAACAACATAGTCTTCAAGGAAACATCTTTGCTTTTCAATACTCTCAAAAGGACTCGTGCAGCTGATTTACTCAATGCAAGCATCCTGTTGCTTTCATGAGCATTGTGGATCCAACCAGGATGAAATCCTTGATAATTTAAACCTTCCTCCATTTATCATGATTTTATCTATTGGTTCCGTTGTGAGGATTTTGTAATCCTTAGTACTGCAATACTTAGGACTATAATCCTTGATCTTCACAGTAAACTTAGTTCCCCCAATTAAGTGCCTGGAGACAACTATTCCACAATGAGCCTCCTGTCTAAAGGCACTCAGCTTTACTTACTCTGTGGGCTAGGAAATCCACCACTATGTTTCATTATCTGGCTATTGATTGGGAATGTCCTTCCTCTGCCACTTTCCTGCTGCCACAGCTTTACACCCCTAGATTGGGGAGGCACGGTTCGGTGTCCAAGGATCTAGGGGTCCAAAGATTTTCCTGGATTTTATTTCTCAGTAGTAATGAGAATCCCCTTATGGATTCTGAAATGGCTCATTTTAGATGAACCACGATGGCAGAGTAATCAAACCCCACATTAGATTTTCACCTTTTAATAATCACAATTAACCTGTTAACCCTGTAATCATGCATAACTAAAACAGATCATACTATCACCATCTTCCTCCACTTTCGTGTGTGACACCATCGGGATCAAAGTCATTTAGTGGGGTTTGCAAAGACTGTGGCCATAAATGACATGTGAAATAACTCACCACACTGAAACAACCCACCCTTAACTATTTGTATCACGCAGGTCTTCCAAGTCATAAGATAGGCGATTGCACTATACCTGTGACATAGATACAGAAATTGAAGTGCATGACGCCAACCAAAGTGCCTAAGGTTAAGCTGCCAGAATTAGAATATTCTAATCTACCGGACTCCAAACCTATTCTCTGAATTAAGCACATTTTTTATCCATGTTTCTGTATGTTTGCGCTTCAAACCCTAGAATGGTTTTGCCTTGTTTTTCCTTTGAACATTTTTTCAATCCTTCAAGTCCCAGTCAAATAAGACTTTGAAAAGAGTAAAGGCCAAACTAGAGAGAAGGAAGGGAAAGCAATCTTGGTCGTGGACGTGGATGTGAACGTGGTAGTCAGAGCAGGGAGACTCTTTGGAAGCACTGATTGTTTACATTTGCCTTTGCAATCCTCTGAAGAAGCCCTGGTAGTGCAACAGTAAGTGCTTGGCTGCTCACTGGAAGGTTGGCAGTTCAAACCCACTCAGCAGTTCTCCTGGGGAAAGACCTGGGGTCTGCTTCCGTAAAGAGGACAGCGGAGGTAGGCCAGTGGGGACAGTTCCACTGTGTCATATGGAGTTGCTGTGAACAGAAATCTGGGCAATAGCATACAATGATACCATTAACACGTTTTAAAGAAAATATTGTACTTTGTTTTTGGCAATGTTTACACAGCGAATTATGTTCCCCAAATCGTTGGGCTGGCAACCTCAAGGTCAGCAGTTAAAAACCACCAGCCGCTCCACAGGGGAAAGACGAAGCTTTCTACTGCTGTAAAGCATTTCAGTCTCAGAAACTACTGGGACAAGGCTACCCTGTCTCATAGGGTAACGATGAACTGGAATATGCTCGATGGCAGTGAGCATACATATTGCCCAGTGACATTAACTGCATCTATCCCGCTGTGTCAACCCCCTTGTGGGTTTCATTCTGGTTGTTCTGCTTTTGTTAATCTTGCTTCCCGGCCATCCTTGATCTTCTTCTCTTTTCTTTAGGAAAATGTGAACAATTTGGTCCTCTAGAGATGATTTTTATTTTTAAGGAGCAAAGTATTTTGAATGATATTGCTTATTTTATGAATCTACCTGTTATTTAGTAGAAAGATGGCTTCCAAGAGTGAATTCAGTGTCAAGTTTAAGGGGACTCTCATGGTGATGGTCTCATCGCTTTTGGCAATCTCTGTGGGTCCAGCAAATCTTGGCTTTTCAAAAGAAATTTTTTTTTAAGAATTTGACTTTTTAATCTACATTTCTCTTCTGTTGTGTCCCCAGGCAGAATGGTGGGTAGTGATCACCGGGCATCATCTAGCTCTTCTGTCCTCAGGATAAGTAAGACGATGACCATCTGTGTAAATAATTCACCTGTAGACTAATTTCCTGAGTCCTTTTCGTCTCTTTTCTGCTTAGTGGCATCCAAGCCGACACCAATACTTGTATCTCAGATGGCCATTGCAAGCTCTTCAGTGCTACTTACCCAATTAGGATGTAGAACATAAACTTTATGGACTATGTGTGCCAATTGGCCAAGTTTTCTCACAAGACTGCTGCTCAAAATTTTCGAACCCAGTAAATACATACTTAGAGTTGTTTGGTTATGTCCAAGAAATATCTATGGCTGATTCCTTATGTTCTCTCTCTATAAATAGCTATATGTAATTTTATATTATATGTAAATATATGTGCAGCTCACACAAACATACATATGGTTGTGCCTATAGATACACTTATACATGCACATGGATATGTTGTTGTTAATTGCTATTGAGTTGGTTCTGATCCATAGTAACCATAGTACAATAGAACAGAACACTGCCTTGCCCTGCACCATCTTCACAATTGTTTTTAAGTCTGAGTGCACTGCTGCAGCCACTGTCAATCCATCTCTTTGAGAATCTTCTTTTGTGCCGCCCCTCCACTTTACCAAACATGATGTCCTTCTCCAGGGATTGGTCTTTCCCGACAACATGCCCAAAGCATCTAAACTAAACCTTGCCATACTTGCTCTAAGGAGCACTCAGGCTGTTCATCTTCCAAGACAAATCTATTTTCTCTTTTAGTAGTCCATGGTTCGTTCAATATTCTTCTCTAGCACCGTTTGTGAAATGCATCAATTCTTCCATTTTCCCCATTCAACAACTAACTTTCACTTGCATATGAGTCATATGAAAATACCATGGTTTGGGTCAGGCACATCTTAGTTCTCAAAGTAACATCTTTGCTCTTTAAAACGGTAAAAAGGTCTCAAGCAGCAAGATTTACCCAATGCTGCACATCATTTGATCTCTTGACTGCTGCTTCCATGAGCATTGATTTTTGGATACAAGCAAGATAAAATCCTTACCAATTTCAACCTTTTTTCTGCTTATCGTGCTGTTAGCTACTAGTCCAGTTGTTAGAATTTTAGTCTTATTGACATTGACTCATAACCCATTCTGAAGGCTTCAATCCATTTTCTTCCTCAGCAAGTGCTTCACACCATCCTTGCTTTCAGTGCTCAAGGTTGTGTCATTTGCTTAGCTCAGGTTGTTAATAAGCCTTCCCCCAATCCTGATGCCACATTCTTCTTCATATAATCCCGTTCTTCTGATTATTAGCTCAGCATGCAGATTGAGTACGTATGGAGAAAGCATGTGACACTTTTCCTGATTTTAAATCCCTATTCCATTTCACAACAGCCTCTTGACCCATGCAAAAGTTCCACAGAAGCACTATGGAGAATTCTGGAATTCCCATTCTTCTCCAGGTGATATGCAGTTTGTCAAATGCCTTGGCATAGTTAACAAAACACAAGTAGACAGCTTTCTGGTATTCTCTGCTTTGGGCCAAGATATATCTGACATCAGCAATGATAACTCTTATTTCACATCCTCTTCTGAATCTGAACTGAACCTCTGGCAGCTCTCCCGTGTATGCACTGTTGTAACCATTGTTGAATGATCTCTAGCAAAATTTTATTTGCATATGCTATCATTGATACTATTCTATAATTTGAGCATTCTAGTCAGTTGGCCAAGAAACAGTCTTCCAAATGTCCTTGCATAGATGAGTAAGTGCTTGCAGTACTTCATCACCTTGCTGAAACATTTCAATTGGTGTTCCATTATTTCCTAGGGGCTTGCTTTCGGTTAATGTTTCCAGTGCAACTTAGACTTCTTCTAGCATCATTGGTTCTTGCTCATATGCTACCTTCTGAAATGATGGAATATTGACTAGTTCTTTTTGTTAAAGTGATTCTTTCCATCATATTTTGATGCCTCCTACACATGTAAACACACACACATTTCCAGTGTGTGTGTTATGTGGATATATATATATATATAATATGAAACCACGCATGTATTAAAACTGTTGCTGAAAAGATGTTTATTTTCACACTTTTCCCAATGATTTTTTACTCTTGTGTACTTCTTAATATTATTGACTTTAGTCAAGTTGTGCAAACTGCATCCATATTCAGTATTGCCCAAAATAACAAGTATTTAAAGAGTGACTCCCCTGTCCCATACCATCCATGTTAACCAACAAAGAACGTTCACTTCTGCGTGTCATACATATTATAGACGTATTATATATATAAATAAAGTTAGGATCTTATGATAACCTTTTTAGATTGACTTATTTTGCTCAACATAGTTTCCTACAGGACCATCCATATCATAAGATGGTTTATGATTCATCGTGTTACTTTATAACTTTGTAGTATTCTATGATATAAATCTATGTGATGAAAGTCATATTCTGTGATATGAATAATAGAATTGCTGGTTATATCTCTTTTTCTACCTATTTTGTTCTTCTAGCTATTTAAGGGAGCATTTTGTCACTTTCCAAAGTGTTTGTACCACATTACAATCCCACCAGTAATGGATAATGATTCAAATCTCTGTAAAACTTCACCACTGGGCAAACACTGAACTTCTGTTAAAGTTTAAAGAAATTTTGGAAATGGGTAATGGTGATGGTTCAGCAATGTGTTAGCATGCCTAATATCACTCAATTGTACATGTCCAAGAATGTTGAAATGGCAAATATTTTGCTACATATATATTTTATTTGTAATTAAACAAAGAAAGAACAGCAACAGCCACAAAAACACGAGTGTGAGAATGGAGCTAGCTTTGGGAATTTTATTGACATCAAATAGCTAAAAAGGTGAAATGGTGGGCCAAAAAGCACAAGGAATATTGGCAGATTAGATGTAGATTATTTAAAGGATATGCTGTGTATCTCAACAAAGGGATTGAGGTGACTCTCTTATGAGACCTCAGCTACCAGGCGTCATATCTGATACAGCACCATCACACTAGAGCCTGTCCAGCTCTCGTGAGCACACACGAGAGGCGTCTACATAGATCTCCAAAGAAATTTAATTTATTCTCTTTTCCTTTGTTAGATTCTTTTGACATTTTTGTCACGAGAAAAAATAGTATACTTTTGAAAGCTAGAAGATTAAATTCTATCAACTTTAAATGTTTGATGCAAAGCAAAAGATGGTATGAATATTTGATACGTGGCCAAAAAAGAGGTCTTACAGATGAACAATTATGGAGGGCTTAGAGTCTTCTGACAACTGATTTGTGAAGGCGGTGATAAATTGTGGTCAGGATGCTTATTGTTCTTATTCTGCTGTGAGTCTTGAGAAACAATTTGGAAAAGCACTGGGCAGAGCAATTATAAAAATAATAATTGATGGCTCAAGTTTTCCATGGTAAAAAGATGAGTTGATTCTCTGAACAAGCAACATTTTCTCATTGCTGTTAATTATAATTTAAGACAGACTCAATTTTGTATTAGTCACAGATGTTTCATTTCTCAGTTCATATATAATGTGGTACATGGAACATCTCCAAAGATATTTTAGAAGTGTTTACAGTCTTGTCCATCTCTTCACCACTCGGTGTGGTCTTTTCCCAAAATCATGACATTTGGAAAGAAACGCAGAGAAGTTTTGAAGACATTTTCAAGACATTTTGCTTTCAATGATCTCTAAAAATATTCCCATTGAAAGTGAAAATGTGGAACATTCTCTGAAAAACAAAGTCAAAATGTATACCGTGTCTTTGGCAAGCCTAGGGTGGGGAGTAGCTGGGCTGTGCTGCCGCTGCGGGCCAGTGTGGAGGGTGCAGGGGTGAGGGATGAGCATGGGTGAGAAGTTGCATAGAAGTAAAGGGTCAGGAAGAAATGCATGATTTCTGAATTGCTGTTTGTCTTGGAGACCTTCGAGAAGCTCCAATATTCCTTTTGTTATAAAGCAAAACTGTATTTCAAATAATTAGACCGAGCAGCTAGTTCCCAAATTACTCTGTTGTGGGTTATTCTAATCAGGGAGCATTTATCAGTAGGACACATCATTTGTGAGATTGTGACGGGTTTGGGAATGTTCCAAATCAAGGAATGTTTGGTGTGCATTTCCTTGATGATAATGGGAAACTGACTATGTCTGGAGTTTGTTAAGAATTAATATTTACCTTTATGTCACACCAGCCATGAAAAGAAAAAGAATAACTTAGTACTATGATGCTACTAAGAAAATACAATGGCATCACCAGCCAGCAGATTACAGAGTATTTTTCCTGGGTTATATTTTTAAAAGTTGGAGTTGAATGTGGAATGTCAGACCTTTCCTCAAAAAGGAAATGCCACATTAAAACATATCTAAAATATAATCAAATAATTTAATTTTAAGATAAGCAATATAAAATGTTTGTTGGAAGAACATTTTTAATCTTAATACCTTTCAAAATTTTGATGCATTAATATGGGCTTGCATGCAAAGTCCAATATTGCTCCTTCTCATTTTTCATCTTGACTATGTGCATTAACTTTTCTCAAAATACTTTCCCCTAGAACAAAGCCATGTAAATTTGTGGGTTCTAAAATAATTTTTAAACGTAACTTCTATCATCCTCTAAGAAGCCATCTTCTAAAGTTACAATGAAGCTAAATTTTAAGAGTAAAATTTTAAAGTGATGTTTCCATGATTCTCTATTTCTTTCCTAAGCTTGAGTTGGGGTGGTGGAAATTCCATTCATTAGTCATTAAGTTCTAGTGTGAATCTGAGTCGTAGTTTGAACTCCTGATACTACCTAATGTTACAGGAGAATGAGCTGGAGACAGGGAAGGAGTTGGAGAAAGGAGGGAGGTGCACAACCAAATACAGGTATTGTTAAAAAAAATTAGAAATGATAAGTGGACTTGCAATGTGTGTTTGTTGGGTAGGTTCCTCTTGTCCAGAAATAATGCTGTCATTTAACATGAGAATAGCATGTTGATGGTATTTATTGTGCTGTTTCCTTAGCAACAAACATTTTATGTTATTTATGGGAAAGCAGTGGGCTAGAAATTGGACAGCCCAAAGTCCATTCCTAGTTTTGCTTTGTTCTGGGAATAAGAGTACTTCATATTTCTAGTCTTGGTTCCTCGGATTATAAAATAAGACAGTAACAATGGTTTCTTCATTGGCTTAAGGAAGGTACCAGTGAACTGTTGAGAAGAAAAGAGATGAAGGTAAGACTGTCAGTAAAGTCAACGAATAAAGACATGTTGACATTTGGAAGTGGAGCATTCAGTCTCAAGTGGCTGAGAATGGTGGCACGATCACATCACTCAGTTTACTGCACGAATGAGTGGACCTCAAACTTGCTGCAGCTCCAGTGAATTGAGAAAGAATATCTTGGACACCAACTTTCCTCATCAGTGACTCAAGTGTAAAAGCTGGCATCATTCAAAACCCAAGAAATGTGTACTATCAGATTCCAGACTTTCATGCAGCTTGGTTGAGTGTTGAATTTGTGTATTCGTGTGGTGTCTTGAATCTCTTGGTTAATCATCAGAATTCCAGTAGTTTCTCTTGAAGGTGCTGCACTTCATACTTTCCCAGGGGAAGAGATCCTGAGTAATGAGTGTAGTATTGTTGCTTAAGGAGCTCCAGTGTGGAGTGGAGCATAGTCAACCAACTAGAAGGTGGAGTGGTACGTAACTCTTCAGGATCCCCTCCGCCCCCCCCCCACCAGAACCTATTAGAGCAGCTTTCATGGGAATTCTCTTATCGCCATTGTAGCAAAGTAAAATTTCTTAATATGGATTAAAAAATCGATTTCTGTATAACTCCCACCAAATAATTGGGTTGGACTATGCAAATCAGGTGCAGAGGACTCTAATTCAGGGATTGATCAGTTTCACCATCCCTCTAAATACCAGGCTATCTCAGAAGCAGGAAGAGGAAGAATCCAGGACTATCAAGAAAGGACAGCCCCTAGTGGAGCATATGGAGGTGTCTGTGTGACGTGATAGGAGCAACAAATGCTGTAGCACTGAGTTCAGAGACTGTGGGACTGTGCGGTAGAGGAGTAGGTGGATTTCCTGATCCATGAAAGCAGAGGTCAGAGGCCAGGGGACCATGTGACTAAGAGGCTGAGGACCAGATGGAAACTTGGCTACTGGATAAGAAAAGGTGTTGCTGTGAACCAAGGTTGACTGTATCCTTAATATCTTCAGATTGAAGTTTGTGGTAAATTTGGTTGACTTCCCCAATGACCTTCACTTGCATAATCATGAGTACTATCTATGAGCTTTGTGTGGCCATTGCAACAAATTATCAAACTCAACCAGAGAAGTAGAATACTGTGGTAGGAATGACTGGTGTCAGAGTAGGGTCAAAGAAGGATGGAGGGTGGAGGTATGTTTGGCTTTTGACTGGGACAATAAGCCTTGGCCTGGTGTGGAATTGGATTCTCCTTTCCCCAACTGAAACCAGAGGAGGTCAGATGTGGCTGCCGCTGACATTTTCTTAGCTATTCTCATTGCGTGCTAGATCCAGGGCAAAGGTTCTCTCTCAGTCAGGTATAGTTATATGGAGCACAGCTGCCTGGTCTATCTTATAGCTTTCAACTTTGAACTAAAGTTCCTTTAATGTCTTCAAATCATCTCCTTGGCCCTGCATATATACAAGAAAGTTTTTTAAGTTTGTGGATAAATGGAATTAAAAGAAAATGAAATTGAAAAGAAATAAAGAAAACTGTCAATATATAAAATGGATACACAAGCAAATGTGATGAAAAAAGCTGATGGTGCCTGGCTATCAAAGGATATAGCATCCAGGGTCTTAAAGGCTTGAAGTTTAAAAGCAGCCATGAAGAAGAAAATCAACAAGCCCTCATGGAAGAAGCACACCAGCCTGTGAGATCATGAGGTGTCAACAGGATCTGGTAACATGCACCACAAGACCTAAAACAAACAAAAAAACAACAACCAGCCAACCAAACAAAACATATTGTTGAAAATGAGTGAAGCCAGAGCAGAGACCCAAAACCCACCTGGAGACAATAGGACATCCCCTCCCAGAAGGGTCACAAGGAAGAGATGAGTCAGCCAGTGTGCAGTATAGCACTGCTGAAACACACAATATTCCTCTGGTTCCTTGAGGCTTCCTCACCCCCCACTATCATGACCCCATTCCTGCCTTTCACTGCATGCTAGACCAGAGTATGCACATAGGTACAGATAAGAGCTCACGACACATGGAATCCAGGAGCAGGAATGGGAGTGAACGATAGCAGAAGGGTAGGGGGAGGTGAGGTGAGAATGGGGAGGAAGGGGAAACCAATTGCAATGATCAACACATAACCACACCCCAGCCGCTCCAGGGGCACAAACAGCAGAAACCAGGGGGAAGGGAGACAGTGGTCTGTATAAGCTATGAAAATAATAATTATTATTTATAGTCTATCAAGGAGATAATGAGGGTGGGGATGTGGGGATGGGGGTGGGAGGGAGTGAAAACAGTAGCTGATACCAAGAGCTCAATAGAAAGCAAATGTCTAGAAAAGACTGATGGCAACATATGTACAAATATGCTTGCTACAATTCATGTATGGATTGTTAGCTGTAAGAGCCTCCAATAAAATGACCTTTGAAAAGAGAAAGATAACTGTTGATATAAGTGAAATATTATATTTAGACAATCCAAAATAAACTATTACAAATAATAAAAATATTAATTAAATTAAACAAGCACATTTATTATGAGATGATATAAGCGAAATTTTTGCTCCCACAAAGATTGTACAGTCTTGGAAAACTCACAGGGGAGTTCTTCTCTGTTCTATGGGGCTGCTGTGAGTCGGAATTGATTGGACAGCAGCATGGATAAAACAAATATGCATACCCAAAACAAAGTTAGATTTACATTTCCGATTATAAAAAGTTATTCTACCAGAAATGTTAAGCAATTTATAGATGATATGCTCTACCTCTATTTTCCTTTCTTCTCAGGATGTCGTGTCTTAAAGAGTCATTGTTAACAGTAATTTAATCTTATTGTTAATTTAGGAAGATAAGGAGGCAAATACTAGAATATTGACTCAATGGAAAGGGATAGCAAAGAGATGAAATCTTCTGTATACATATAGGATGCAAATAATCAATCAATTATTTCTTAGAGTTAATCTTTGGCAGTGAAGGGGTAAATCTTAAGCTATAAATCAATAAAAGGTTTATAGAATGTTCTAATCCATGACCCCATTTTCATTGTTAACCCATTGGCCTCTTCTGTGACTGCATTCTGCATCACTGTATTGCCAGTCCCTGCTATATTGTAGCAGAAACATCTGCTATAAATGAGTATTTAAAATAGATGAGTATTTATTTTATAAATGAACAAAAAATGAACATCATCAGAAATTCAAAGTAAAGACATAAGGAAAAAAGATAACGAGGAATTTCCATGAATTTTGGAAACGCTCTTCTATCTACTTAGTTTAGAAGAAAAAATTATTAATATTTGCTAAATATGGTAAAATGCTATTTAAAGAACATTCTAAATGTATATATTTTCTCAGAAATTTAATAATTTTGACCTTTATCACATGTGTTATTGTGTGACTTCATAAAATAATTTTCTATTGACATATTTTGAGGCCATGTTTGGGCATTATGAATTCTATTGTTTGATACACTCCCAAATTCAAACCCATTTCCACGGAGTCATGTTGATGCTGACTCACAGTGGCCATATAAGATGGGAGAACAGCTTTTGTGAGTTTCTGAGACTGTAACTCTTCACAGGAATGGAAAGTCCCATCTTTCTCCCTAGGAGCGACTGGTGGTTTCGAACTACTGACCATGTGAATCGCAGTGCAATGCATAACCACTATGTTATCAGTGCTCCATTTGACTTACTACTAACTCTAAATCTCTCTCAAACAAGACTTCATGCCTCAGTTTTCTATTGCAATGAAAACACTGCTGAATAAACAAGTTCAAATTCTAAGGACAGCAGCAAATACATGTACTCATGAGTCTGTGGGTTGCCTGGTAGGTCTGCTAATCTCAAAAGAGCCTCACGAACAATCTACTGCTAAGCAGAGATTAGTTAAACAGCTAGATGCTCTGACATGTCTGGGGTTTTGACTGGGAAAATTGGGCTGACTCAACTCTGCCCCACACATCTCACCATCCCACAGGCTAGCCTGGTCATGTGTGCATGGGCAGTGGAGAAGAGCAAGATAGGAAGCAAGAACGTGCCAATGCCGTTTCAAACCTATGCCAGTCTCACGTTTGTTCCTGTCCAATTGGCCAAAGCAAGTCACATAGCTCACCCAGTGCCCGAGTCACAGTAGAAAGAGACTCTACAGTTGCAGTGCAAAGAGCGTCGGTACCTAACTGGATCAGTGGAGCCACTCACAAAATTATTCTTCTACTTCCCCTTGTGCTACAGTGAAGCAGAACTCAGCAGGACTGCCTTATTTTTTGGGGTCTTTCAAGTTTTCACCGACCACAGAGTGCAATCTTAGCACCTCTCTATCATTCTCTGGTAGAGTAAACATTTGTACTTTCCTTCTTTGACAGATTTCTACCTTACGTAGATTCTAGCTTTCATAGGTTTTACTGATTTACAGGTTATAATGATTTCAAAGATAGCCTTGAGAGTTATTATGATATAGAATATATGTTTTTGTTAGTCTGGGTAGACTAGAGAAACAAATTCATGGGCACGCATTTGTGTATAAGAAAGAACTTGATATGCAAGAGCAATTGAATATTGAGAAAACATCTCAGCCCAGTTCAGATTAAGTCCATAAGTCCAATATTAACCCATATGTCAAATACCAATCTATAAAGTCCTTTTTAGACTCCTGAAACACATGCAATGACACCAAATGCAGGAAGATCACAGGACAGTGGGTAGAAAATCTTGTGGATCCAGTGGCAGTGGAAGCATCTCAGCACTGTCAGGGGTCTCCACATGGCTTCTCTAGCTCAGGGCACTAACATATTTCCATGTATCTTGTCAGCTTCAATGTTTCCCAGGGAGAGTCAGCCGAAAGAGAGAGAGAGAGAGAGAGAGAGAGAGAGAGAGAGAGAGAGAGAGAGAGAGAGAGAGAGAGAGAGAGAGAGAGAGAGAGAAACAAAGGAGAGAGAGAAAGAGAGAGAGAGACTCCGAGGAGTTTCAGAATACCTACAATCCTCAAGAGGCCATACCCACACAGAGGCCTCATTGCCCATGACCTGATCGACAGGCTAGACTCCTCCCCTTCACTCTGAATCTTCAAATTGATACCAGATTATGTAACTACCACAATGTTCAATGTAAAAAGTCAAATTATATTGTTAGTATTGATCCGAAACATATTTAATCATACATTCATTCTTTATTAATTGATACCTCATTGATCTCTCAGTTCTTCTCACTCCCACTGAGCCAATGCTCACTCATAGCATGCCCCTGCGGGTTTCCAAGATAGTAACTGTTTAAGAAGGCAGAAAGCTCAGTCTTTTTCCCGAGGAGCTGCTGGTGGTTTCGAACTTCCAGTCATGGGGATCGCAGCTCAACACTTAACCACTACATCACCAGGGCTTCTAACTAATTGATAAATAGGTATTAATATTATGATGTGTATTTAGTTAACTACATATCATACTTCACAAAAATCATAAAATATTTTTATAATACTTGGTTTGGGTAGGTTTGGATTTTAAGTGGTCACTTGCAATTGTAATATCTTTCCTCACGGTATCTTAACAGTTTTAGTGGGGAGAATTATTTTTCAAACAAAAGAAAGATCACATTTGTGAATATAGTGGTGTATGATTAATGAAGGAGATCTTAATGAGTTACTCCAGGCACTGAGTCTAGTGTGATGGAATGAGGCGCTAAACATGGGACAAAGGGGAGTCTAGTGAGTGGGCGATCAAATTTAGAGATGAAAAGTCAAGGTCAAGCTAGATGCACATTGATACTACTTAATAAAATTTTGTGTCACATCCCCCCTTTCTGCTCTACTTTTGTTCTGAATCCTGTGAACATTGTCCTGTTGGCCATGTGAACTCCGGGCAGTAATGAATTATTGATGGGAGTGAGTACCCTGTGAATAGCTACTTCTCTGAAGCTCTCTTTGGGCTGGAAGCAGCACAGAAGCAGCGCTGATGGCCCACGTTCAGCTGCTGAATAGGAAAGCCTGAAGAGCTTTAGGTACTGAGCAGCCCGAGGAAAAGCAGGATAATGGGACGTAATTGTACTGATTGTGCAGTTGAGGTATATTAAGGAACAATTTTCTAATTCTGCGGAACTGTGACATTTTGTGGTTCCTGTTATTATTTTTAGTTGGGGAACACAAAATGCATTCATTGAGTCTTATTCGAAAGATGTTCTCCTGTATTGGCACTAGCACCTTAGTGTTTTGTCGTTCAAGGCATTTCTCAAACATGATCCCACTAACCCTTCCAACATGCCTGCAGTGTATGTGGGTGTCAAATGTTTATGAATTAGAAAACCTTTGCAAGTAATAACGAGTGTCTCGCCCAAGGTTATGCCTAAGTGAAGCACCAATTTCTCTTCTCAGCTAAGCCTGTGTCAGGGTTTGTTTTCCGCAGCCCACATGATCTCAGGAGGCTATTGAGCCTGCTGGGATAGAACATTCAGAACTAATATCAGGAAACAGAAATATAAACTCTTAATCATTTCATCCAAAATGCTTTTCCAGATTAAGCTTTGTCCTCTGGAAAATAACAGATGTGGAAATAAAATAAAAATTATTTTTGCTAAAGTCGAGCATTGATTTGACTTCTCTCTTTGAGTGTAAGCTGTTAGGAGATTGTTCCTTTATATTTTATTGGTTTGGTATAGTGCTGAAAATCTAGGAGCTCTCTCTGTATTAACTGATGCTGCAACAATTCTTGCTTTGATTAGCTTGAGTTACTTTATCACTTATTGAGTCACTTCATCTCGGTGCTCAAGTATTCCCTTGTGAAGTAAGTGCTGGTCATCAAGTTTTCCTGCTGGACATGGGGTCCGATTGCATTTCCACCTCCTCTCTGGTAAAGTGGGGTGATGTGGCTTGTTTTGCCTCATGTGATGCATGTCACTTTGGGGTGGTTGCTTGAAGGACCAGTGTGTGCTTCTACACTCTGGCTGTTGATGAAGATTTATCTGCAATGGATAGCTGTCCGTGCCAACCCATGATGACTATGAGCCTAACTGCCTTCTTCATCTTTGGCTCTAGTCCAGTCACTGAGGCTTAAGGCTGTTTTTACATCGGCCTGACTGGCTGACATCAGACTTTTCCCTAAGGATGCAGGGGGTTCTTCTGAGAACGTGGAACTGGATTGCTCGTGTTGGTTGCTGCTGGCTTATGTGGCAAGGCATTACCTAACAGATGATTAGATTGAAAGGATTGATGTAATTGAAAGCAGACATGAAGCGAAATAGAATGAGTCCCAAATGTCAGAGATTGAATCATTACTTCTCAATTCAACTAGAAAAAAGACAAAAATGAGAAAGGCTTGTAATTCAACTTTCATTCAAGGACACACATTGTTAAAATCTCTGGTTGGATTAAGATGACACTCAACAAAAACTTTCAAATGGACAACAGGCTATGAGAAAATGGGTGGACGTTTTGGATATTCCAGGGATGCCTGATAATCTCAAGGTATCAGCAATAAAATGAGAAAGGAGATAGGGAATAAATCAGATGGATATGGAGACTTAAAATTTATGTATGGAAAAGAACTATATCGTTATTGTTACCTTGAAATTACTAGAATGAAATAAATAAGAAGCCAACTAAGTGTTTTAAAGGAGAACCTTGTATTGCTGAAGAATCACAGGCCCACTCAAACTCAGTGCCATCGAGGAAATGCTGACTCATCGCAACCCTCCAGGGCAGGGCAGACCTGCTCCTTAGGATTTCCAAGACAGGAACTTCTCACTGGCGTGGAAAGTTTCATCTTTCTCCCACACGCTGCTCCTGGGCTCAAACTGCTGCCTTCGAGGTTAGCAGCCCAGCACACAACCAGGGCTCACAACAGACCCAAGGAATGGAAGTCACCCTTGGACTTACAGTACCTTAGAGGCGGGCCTTAGGCTGAAAAGTGAATCAGCCTCCGTTGCTGTCATTGTGAGGCATCCAGTAGATGCCCACTTTGAGAGATCCTGTACGACAGAGGGCAACTGTCCCACAGGGCTTCCTGCCCTGTCATTGTTACAGGAGCAGATCTCTAAGTCTTTTTTCCAGTTGAGTGCCTGGGGGTTCAAACCTCTGGCCTTTTGTTCAGCAGCCTAGCACATAACCACTGTGCCACAAAGGGTCCCTCTCAGACCCCAAGGAGGTCATTTTGCTTGATGCCTATTTCATAGGTGGCCAAAGTGCATAATGGAAAAGAAACAATCTTCAGAAAACATATATAAGGACCACAGAAAATATTAGACAAGGAAACTTTTAGAGCCCGATTAAAAAAATATTCCTCACTTTCAGGATATTGTTATGTGGTATAAGACACATAAGAACAATTTTACCCTCTATAAGAAAAGTGTCTCAATACCTACAATAGTGTAAAGTATATTTAGGTTGAATAGCAAGTAAACATGTAGCTCAGAACTTTATCAGAGCATATACAGAATCAGAATTTAGCCTTATTACAGACTTTAGCCACATTATTTGTTGCTATTTTTATTTTAGGATTATTTATTATTTCATTTGTTAGTATGCTATTGCTATTACTTTTGCCTCAAAGAAGATGGATGTTACACTTTAACAACCCTCAACAGGCTATACCCAGGACATCTGGGTCTATTGAGTGCTATTATTTTATCAAGGAGCCCAGGGAGGGTAGGGGTTAAACATTAAGCTGCAATCTGAAAGGCCCGCGGTTCAAAACCACCAGGCACTCAGCAGGAGAAAGACGGGGCCTTCTTCTCCTGTAGAATTGAACAATCTTGGAAAACAACAGGGCCAGTTCTACCTTGTCATCATGAGTCAGAATTGACTAGATGGCAGTGAGTTTACTATTTGTAAATACAAATAGAAATTTAGGGAGTGTTATGGATTGAATTATATCCTCTAAAATGTGTTACAAATCTTAACTTCTATGCCCATAATTACAATCCCATTTGATCATAGTTTATCTTTGTTTCTGTCAGAATTTGGTAAGGTGTATCTCGAGGCAATCTTTTGTGAGCTTTAATAAAAGATTAAAGCCATCCCTGGGAAGACGCAGAGCTAGGGGCAGGGAGGTGCCAAGTCACATGAAGATTGCCCACAGACTGAAACTATGAATCCAAGAGAACTCAATGCAAAGCCCTGCCCTAGGCCCTCCACTCTGAATTCAGACTTCTAGCCCTCTAAATTGTAAGGAAATACATTTCTGTTTGTTAAAACCATCTACATGTGCTATTGCTTTGGTAGAAGCACTAGATAAGTAAGATGGGGGTTAATCAAGTTTCAGCATTTCTAACTCTGAAGTTGATTTCCTACTGGGGCTAGGAAAAATTCTCTTTTAAATAAGTCACTAGAAACACTGTGTGTGTGTGTGTGTGTGTGTGTTGAGTTCTACTACATCACAGAGCATAGGCTATTCCTGGAGACTTTGGCTTTGAAGGAACCATGTCCCTATCTGATATGCAAATGGTGTGTTCCTCAATCATTATGGATAGGTGGGTGTAAATCTTTCTTGCATGAGTAAGAGCCCTGATTCTACCCTATTTCTCAAAGGTTATTAATAGTGTGCAGTGCTCAGTGCTTGTACTTAACAATAGAGCAGCATTGTATTCTGTACTTACACTTACAGAGCCATTTTCTAAGGCCGCTTATTTACTTTATGGTATCCTGCAATGCCCAGGGAACAGTAACTTAGACAGAATCAGCCAACCACAATAACAAGTGAGGCATATTTTATTATTGCTTTAATGGTAGACTTTTGAGATTCAATTACTAAACAGTTGCCCGGTGCTTGGGTTTCTGACTGCTTCGAGCAATTGATTTCAACCTCCCCCACATATTACCTCAACCCCACCCCCACCTTAGTATGATCTGTAACAATTTGTTAAGTTTTGAATTCCAATACAATAAACTTTGTTTTGAACACATTCTTGAGCCCTCTGAACACATCAATACCAAACATGTGGTGAAAATTATAATATAGTACATAGATTCTCAGATATGATTCTATAGTGGTATCACCTAGGGAGTTTCAAAAATATTAATGCCTAAGTTTCCCTGCAAGACATTCTGATTAATTGGTATGAGCATTTCCAAAATTCCCCAGATAACCCTAACATGTAGCAGAAAGATTAAGAAAGGCAAGCACAATGGCTGGAAGCACAGGCTCTGGTGTCACACAGATTGGAGTTTATATTCCTGTTTCCTTATTCGCTGTGTCACCTTCATCAAGGTTTTAATGTCTCTAAATCTTAATTTCCTTATATTTGAATTTTGGATTAAGTAGTTTAGTTTTGTTTGTTTTATTGTAAATTTTAAATAGGTTACCGCATGGAAAGAATTCTAAGGTACTTGGAATCTAGTAAAGAAATATTAATTACTAGATTCATTAGTAACTCAAAGTTAGGCGTCTTGAAAAGTGGGGTTTGTAGAGCTTGGGTGAGGCATTTCAGAGAGAGGGAATAACACAGACGAGGCGCTGAGAAGAGCAAAGTCATGATGCAGTCTAGGTATGAAATGCCATTCATGGAGGCTGGAATGCGATGTGGGCTGGAGAGAAGAAGTGAACGCATTGCTTGGTGTCAGAGTCGAAATTTAGACTTGGGTTTGACCAAAAAGGCAATTGTAGCTCTTCAACATCGAACTCGAACACATGATGCTTTACACGGAATTTAGTGTTATGTCACTAGTAGAATAAAAACCGATTCCTGTTTATTCATACAATAAATATACTGATCTTCCCTCACTGGTATGTATATCTTTTCATGACTGAGAGAATAGAGCAGAGTGCTATGGGTATAAACATAGACAATTTTAAAATGTTCTTAATCTATCACCCAGTTTATTTGAAGCCCATGCCACACTGAATGGAACTTATTAGTCATGAGGTTTGAGAATTGTATTAGGTTTTAAGATTTCATCGTGGAGCATGATTTATTATTTATACCTGTTGATGACTCTCTGCTTTAGGCTGTATTGGAATAACGTGTTGCACTCTTCTTCCTCTCATAAATGATGGTCAAGTAACTAAAAATCTGGGCAATTGTGTGGAAAAGAGTGTTTTCAAACATTTTACCAAAAGTAGAACATTGGATCTTAAGAAGAGAAAGCAAAAACAAAACTAACATTAATGATAGTCTTGGCTTTATTTCTGGAAACATTTACCATGTCTCAGTATAAAGAGTGAAACCCGGGCTGAACTCAATGCTCTCTATTTGATGAGAGGAAGGTTGGATCTTTGGAAGTCTGCTGGAATTTGGGAGACCAAGGACTGAGAAGCAGAAGGTCACGGAGTAAAGGGACTTCATAAATAGGCACAGGGGATCCCTCAGGGTTTTGTTTTTGTTTTGTTTAAATAGTTAAAAAATTATAAATTGAACAACTACCGAAACTCATATAGAGTTGACAGGTATTTGATGTCCAACCAGCCAGTTTACAGTATTTCATAGAAATTACAGAAAGACCAAATGCTTAAAATAGAATACCCTAGCAACAATGTAGCCACCAAGGATCAATGTATATTAGCTCTCTCACAAGGCAAATACTAACATTTTAAAAAGGTTAATCAGAAAACCCTGACACACACATCACAGGATTCACAATATCCAACTTCCAACCAAAATTACAGGACATGTATAAAAAAGAATAAATATGAACCATAACTGTAGAAACATTCAGAGAAATAAAAAAGGGAGATGATGTCATTAGCAGTTAAGGACGTAGAAATTCAGGGATACCTCCATTGTCAAACTCAATTTCTTCCAAATTCATGTTCAAACACTGAAGAGGTTGAGAACTGAACATATTTTTCCCAACAAATTATTTGATGGAAAATCAAATAATTGATTCTGAGGCCCCAAATTTACATATATATAAAATAATGGCCTAAATATCATAAGCTGGGTTTTCTAGAGAAAGAAAAATGTGTGTGTGCGTGCAAGAGAAACAAAATCTTAAGAATGACTTTTTAAAATTGTTTCTTAGATATGATTAGTTCTAAAGGCACTGATAATTCTGCCTCCATCAGTACTGGTAACTCGGTCTTAGTTAGTAGAGAGGGTGCTGCTCATTCGTGTTGTGAGGTGGTAGGACTACTGTGAAAAATCTCATTACCATTAATTGAGTATTTGTGGGAAGTGAGTGTCTGGGTGTTTCTGTGTTTGATATTTTTCTGCAATTTTGACAGGATAAGCAATATAAGGAAACCGGTTGGTGGAGCCTATGTACAATAAATAAATGAAAGAGCTCAGGGTTTTCAAGTGATAGCTCAGGCATTGCATAAAAGACCTTCAAGGTACATTTTTTTTCACCGAATGATAACCTAATTTCTTGTAGGCTGAAAACCAAACCCAAAGTCTTATCATATTTTTGGCTGAATTGGCAATACCAGAGGGTGGAGGGACGATGGGGTAGAAAGCAGGAACCGATTATAAGGATTTACATATAACCTCCTCTCTGAGGGATGGACAACAGAAAAGTGGATGAAGGGAGACATTGGACAGTGTAAGACATGACAAAGTAATAATAAATTATCAAGGGTTCATGAGGGAGCGGGTAGTGGGGAGGGGGGAAGGGATGAGGAGCTGATATGAAGGGTTTAAGTGGAGAGCAAATATTTTGAGAATGGTGAGGGCAATATGTGTACAAATGTGCTTGGCACACTTGATGTATGTATGGGTTGTGATAAGAGTTGTATGAGCCCCCCAAAATGATTTTTAAATGGATTAATTATAATACCGACAGAATCCCAAGCTTGAATTGTATATGACGTTAAAATGAATATAGTATTTGGAGAGAAATGGTACACTGAAACAGGATAGGGGGCATATGGTCAGATAATCAGGAAGATGAGGACATTGGGTTCCTAAGGCATCTTATAGTTACCCCCCCAGTTCCAGGATGCATTATAGGAATAGAAATACTCAACACCTGGCAGAACCCTATCTATGATTTCTGATGTGGACTAGTGGGTGTTGTGGTGGGGAAAACCACGTGGAAGCCCCTAGAACTTCCTCTACCTGGAAAAATAGTAAATAAAAGCAACACCAAAATCCTGGAGGGATCACAGAGATCAGTGCCACCATCAAGGATTCGAAGGATGAAGGGGTGGTGATTCCTACCACACCCCTATTTAGTTAACTTATTTGGCTTGGCAAAAATGTATTCAGAAATCCAATTGCAGCTGGCATGCCAAATTTGGTTTCATTGCTTGAACAAAGAAATACATCTGTTACCGCCTATGCAGCTATTGATCTGGTCAATGCCTTTTTTCTCCAATTTTTACCATAGGTAGTTTGCCTAGGCTGTTTGCCTTTAGAGGACAAAGGCAACAATATATACTTTCAGCATCCTACCTTAAAAGTATATCAACTTCCCAACATTAGAGCATAATTTAATCCACAGGGATTATGTTAGTCTGGGTAGACTAGAGAAACAAATCCATAGAATTCATATGTGTAGAAGAGAGAGTTTTATATAAAGGGTAATTGTACATTAAAAAAAATCCCAACCCAGACCAGTCTAAGTCCATAGGTCTGTTATTGGTCCATATGTCCAATACCAATCTATAAAGTCCTTTCAGACTCATGAAACACATGTAATGATGCCAAATGCAGGATGATCACAGGCCAGTGGGTAGAAAGTCTTTGGATCCAGTTGCATTGTATCTTAATGCTGGCAGGGATCTCCACATGATCTCTGGGATCTCCAGCACTCAGGGCTGCATTGGGGTAGGTCCATGTGGCTTCTCCTGAGGGATTTCTCCTAGGAAGTGAGTGGAGAGAGAGAGTGTCCCAGCCTCCACGAAGGAATACCTGATTTCCCAGAATTCTCAGGAGAAGGCAATGCCCACACAGAGGCCTCACTGGCTATGATCTGATTGACAGACTATACACCACTCTTTCACTCTTAATCCTCTCAAGTCCCTACTTGATGCCAGATTATGTAACTACCACAGGGACCTTGATCGCCTTTCCAGAAAACATCACCATGGTCCATTTAACTGCTGAAATTATGCTAAAAAGATCGTGCTAGTAAGGAAAAAGTATCAGGAAACTCTAAACTTAATGGTAAAACATCTGCCCTGCGGGGAATTAACTGGACAAGGCACCTCCTACCTCAACAAAAGTTTTAGGTGTCCAGTGGGGTGGGAGATGTTGAGATATTCTTAATACAATATTGGATAATTTATTGCATCTAGCAACTCCTACAACAAAAAAGACACACACTAAATGATGGGTCTCTTTGGATTTGGGAGGCAACATATTCCTCATTTGAGTGCGCCACCTCGTTATACTTATTAAGTGACTTGAAAGTTGCTAGGACACAGAGGAAGGATAAGCTCATGAAACAGGTTCAGGGTGGTGTTCAAGACTGTCTGCCACTCAGGCCATATGCTCCCGCTGGTTCTTTGGCAACGGAAGTATCCATGGCAGAGAGCAATGCAATTTAAAGGCGTTGGCATGCTCGTATTGGTGAATCTTAGTGCTGGTTCTTAGGATTTTGTAGCAAAGCCACGGCATTCTCTGCATTGACAAATCTCCTTCTGAGAAACAGTTGTGGCCTGTTATTGGACCGTAGTAGAGACTGGACACCTCACAATAGACCACCAAGTCATCATGCAGCCTGAGCTGTCCATCATGAACTAGGTGTTATTAGACCTACAGAATCATGCATTCATCACTAAATGGAAATGATACACATTCAATTGGGCTTGAAGAGGACCTGAAGGTACCAGAAAGATACACGAAGAAGTAAGCCAAATGCCCATGACCTCCACTACTGTCCCAGTGTCATTGTTTCCTCGGTTTTCCCCAAGAGCCTCATAGGGAGTTTCTTATGATCAACTGACTGAGGAATAGAAAACTTGTGCATTGTTTACTGATAGTTCTGTGCAACATGCAGGTGCCACTCAAACCTAGGAACCAGCAGCACAAATGCCCATGTCTAGGATCCCCAAGAAGGACACTTGTCTTTTTACCAATAAGCAGGACTTCAAGTAGTACCTCTAGTTGTTCAGTTTGCTCAGAAGGAAACATTATTAGATGTACAACTGTATATTGTATGGGCTGTATTCAGTGGTTTAGCAGGGTGATCAGGGACTTGGAAGGATCACAATTTGAAAATTGGTGAAAAGGAAATGTGGGGAAGATGTGTGAGAATAGACATCTGCGAATGAGCTCAGAGTTGTGAACATATTTGTGTCATATGTGAATGTTCACTACAGAGTTATCTCAGTAGCGGAAGATTTTAGCAATCAAGTAAATAAGATGACACAGTCTGTGGAAACCAACCAACTTCCTTTCCCAGTTGCCCCTGTCATCTCCCAGTAGGCTCATAAATAGACTGGTCATGGCAGCAGTGCTGGAGGTTATGGGTTCAGCCACATGGACTTCTACTCGGTAAGAATGACATGGCTACTGCCATTGCTGAGTGCCCAATCTACAGCAGCAGAGAACGACCCTGAGGTTCCAATATAGGATTGTTCTTTAGGGAGAACATCCAGCAACCCAGTGGCAGGTTTATTACATCAGTCCACCTCCAGCGAGAAAAGAGCAGTGATTTGTTCTTAAGGCAATAGGTACTTACTCTGGACAGGGATTTCTTTTTTAAAAAACATTTTATTAGGGGTGAATACAATTCTTATCCCAATCCATACATATACATACATCAATTGTATAAAGCACATCTGTACATTCCTTGCCCTAATCACTTTCAAAGCATTTGCTCTCCACTTAAGCCCTTTGCATCAAGTCTTCTTTTTCGCCCCCCTCCCCGCTCCCCCCTCCCTCATGAGCCCTTGATAATTTATAAATTATTATTTTGTCATATCTTGCCCTATCCGGCGTCTCCCTTCACCCCCTTTTCTGTTGTCTGTCTTCCAGGGAGGAGGTCACATGTAGCTCCTTGTAATCGGTTCCCCCGTTCCAAGTCACTCCCCCTCTACTCTCCCAGCATCGCCCCTCACACTCCTGGTCCTGAAGGTAACATCCACCCTGGATTCCCTGTGCCTCCAGCTCCTATATGCACCAGTGTACATCCTCTGCTCTATCCAGACTTGCAAGGTAGAATTCGGATCATGGTAGTGGGGGGAAGGGGGGGAGGAAGCAATTTGGAACTGGAGGAAAGCTGTATTCTTCATTGGTGCTACGTCGCACCCTGACTGACTCATCTCCTCCCCTAGACTCCTCTGTGAGGGGATCTCCAGTGGCCAACAAATGGGTTTAGGGTCTCTACTCTGCACTTCCCTCTTCATTCACTATTGTAAGATTTTTTTTTTTTGATGATGCCATATACCTGATGCCTTTGACACCTCGTGATCATACAGGCTGGTGTGCTTCTTCCATGTGGGCTTTGTTGCTTCTGAGCTAGATGGCTGCTTGTTCTCCTTCAAGCCTTTAAGACCCCAGACACTATCTCTTTTGATAGCCGGGCAACAAAAGCTTTCTTCACCACATTTGCTTATGCACCTGTTTGTCCTTGGCGATCGTATCATGGAGGTATGCAGCCAATGATATGATTTTTTGTTCTTTGATGCCTGATAACTGATCCCTTCAGGACCACACGATCACACAGACTGGTGTGTTCTTCCATGTGGGCTTTGTTGCTTCTGAGCTAGATGGCTGCTTGTTCACCTTCAAGCCATTAAGACCCCAGATGCTATCTCTTTTGATAGCCGGGCACCATCTGCTTTCTTCACCACATGTACTTGTTCATCCGCTTTGGCTTCAGCAGTTGTGTTGGGAGGATGAACATCATAGAATGCCAATTTAATAGAAGAAAGTATTCATGCATTGAGGGAGTGCTTGAGTAGAGGCCCAAGGTCCTTCCGCCACCTTAATACTAAACCTATAAATATAGACACATAGATCTATTTCCCCATCCATATATATATATATATATATATATATTTGCATGTACATGTCTTTGTCTAGACTTCTATAAATGCCCTTTGCCTCCTAGCTCTTTCCTCTATTTCCCTTGACTTTCCTCCTGCCCCACTATCATGCTCCGTCCCCAACTGGATTATAGCTATACCTCTTCTTTACGTTATCTTACCCTTGATCATTCCCTACCAGGCCTGCCACTCCCCCCCTCACCATCAATTTGGATCCTATGTTGTTCCCTTGTCCCTGGATTAGTTCACACCACTTCTTATCCCCACCCCACCTCTCTCTATCCCAAGTCCCCCTGGAACTGTTGGTCCCGTTGTTTTTCCTCCAGATAGTTCATCCAGCCTATCTTATTTAAACAGACCTGTGGAGATAATAACATGCACAAGAACAAGACAGATGAAAACAAAAAAACAGTATACAACAAAACAAGAACAACAAACCACTGACAAAGAACAAAATACAACACATCAAGAAAGAAAAGCTTGTACTTAGTTCAAGGATCATTTGTTGGCCTTTAGGAGTGTTTTCCAGTCCAGGCTGTTGGGGCACCAAGCCCTGGCCCCAAAGTCCACTTCAGCATTCCCTGAGGACCTTGTCACTCCATTTCCTTGCTGTTGCGCTGTTTCTTTTTTTAGATGCAATGTTTCTGTGAAAATGACCATCTGTGGATGTACCAAAGGCCTCCTTTTCCTCTGGCCTGGTATCCTACACAGTATCACTCAGTTCAAGGGACTCACTTCACAGCAACTGAAGTGAGGCAATGGGACCCTGCTTAAGAAGTTCAATGATCTTATCGTATTCTCCAACATCTTGATGCAGCTGGCTTAATAGAACAACGTCATGGCCTTCTGAAGACACAATTATGATGCTTCGGGCTAAAGATAAATGGCACTAGATGGAAACTCAGAGTGAGGAAATTAAAAGGTAGTAAACCTGGAGATCAACCTAATAAATTATTTTTTCACATTTAACATTTTCTATCACGGGCAATTGATTGATTAAAACAAAACAATAACAATGTATTGAGTGGTCTATGGTAAACAATCTAGCCCCAGTAGCTTGAGTAAGTGCTCAGCTGCTAATGGAAATGTTGGTGGCTTGATTATACAAGTTTCTCTGCAGTACAGAGATGGGCTATCTCCTTCTACAAAGACTATGATTTTGGAAACACTGTCAGGAAATTGTGCTCTGTAATACAGGATTATATACGCCAGAATTCACTCAAAAGCAATGGGCTATTTGATATAGAATGTAAAATATGTCACATTAAGAATGGAAAGACAAATGGGAAAATATTTTTGTATCATCATTAAATTATTTATGAAATATAAAAATATTACTATAATTTTGATAAGCTGAATATATTATAGATGTCAAAATTAATAAACTACAGGGGAGATTAAATTGAGTACTAAAAAGAAAAATGAAATATCCCAAAGAAGAATCTTTAAAAAAAGGAAAAAAAGACAGATGAAATAAATTGAGAGCAAATACAATCGACTTAAATATAACCACATAAAATTATAATAGTTGAAAATTACCCAAACATTAATATTAAAAGACTCAATAATTTTTTAAAAATTGGCTATTAACTCTTCATAAAAACACACAGGTGAGTGCCTGGGGAGAGTGGCGGGTCTGTCCAGAACACAGGAGCAAACTAAGAGGAACGCGAGCAGACTGCATCCTGACCCAACAAGCCTGGAGGATGGCAGTCCTGCGTGGAGCAGCCCCTACACAGAGAGGACCATGGGGCTGGCCCCACCATGAAACATACCCCCACCCCGCCACACACACATTGACCCACAGTGCTACGGGGCACATCACTGGAGACACAGTGCAGGAATGTGCCTGGTTTGACTTCCCCACACCAGAGACAAACACGCAGTGAGCACAACAGAGCAACAAGGGGATCAAAACAATGAAGTTCCCAAGGAATCCTGAAAATGGACTTCAGACTCTGGAAGCAGGATGTGGCACTTCAGATCTGATTGGAAAACATTCAGAAGGGTCAGCAGACAGACCAGGAACATTTTATAGGCTCCCCCCCCCATTTTCTCATGTATAGCTGTATAAGATAGAATAAACAATCCCGAGGAGAAAATAAGGGGGGTCATGGGAGAGGAGGAGGTGGAAGAAAGGGAGGGGCAGCCAACAAACCCAGGGACAAGGGAACAATAAGTGATCTAAAACCAATCAGGTGTGGAGGGCATTGACTGCCTGGTGGGGTTTGATCAAGTGCTGTGAAGTTGAGAGAAAGTAATGATAGCCGAATGAAGGTCAAACATGATAGTGGGACAGGAGGAAAGTAAAAAGAAGTAGAGGAAAGAACTGTGAGGCAAAAGACATTTATTTAAGTACAAATATAGGTATGCATATATGTAAATATATTACAAACAATGATAGGAATATAGGTCTATGTACATATATTTATAAATTAAATATTAATATAGCAGACAGCTCGTAGACAGGCATAGGGTTTCTACTCAAGTACTCCCTCAATGCAAGGACACCTTGTTCTAATAATCTGGCATTCTGCGCTGCTTACCTTCCTGATATTATCACTGAAGACAAAATGGGTGCACAAGAAAATGTGGTGAAGAAAGCTGATGGTGCCCTGCTAATAAAACTTATTAGCATCTGGGGTCTTAAAGACTTGAAGATAAACAAGAATAACAATGCCCACATGAAGAAGCACGCCAGCCTGTAGGATCACGAGGTGTCAACAGGATCCGATATCAGGCATCAGAAGACCCCAAACAAACAAATACATCAATGCAAACGATGGCGGTCAGAATGGAGACCCAAAGCCCATCTATAGACAATTGGACTTCCCTCAAAGAAGGCTCACAAGGAATCAATGTATCAGCAAGAGTGCAGCACAGCACTGACGGAACACACAATATTTCTCTAGTTCTTCAATGGCCTCTCCCCCATTATCATGACTCCAGTTGTACCTTATAAATCCAGTTAGATTAGAGCATGTATACTGGTACAGACAATAGCTCTTGACATGTGGAGTCCAGGACAGAGAAATCCCTCTTGAATAGTAATGAGAGTAACGATACCATGAGGGTAGGGGGAAGGTGGAGGGAGAAAGGGGAGAAACAGGTAACCAACTACGATGATTGACATATGCCCCCCCCTTCTAGAAGATGAACAAGAGAAACATGGGTGAAGAGAGACAGTGGACGGTGTAAGATATGAAAATAATAATAATTTATCAGGTGTTCATGAGCGTGGGGTGAGGAAGGGTTAAAAGAGGAGCTGATACCAAGAGCTCAAGCAGAAAGAAAATGTTTTGAAAATGATGATGGAAACATATGTATAAATGTGTTTGACACAATTAATGTATAGATTGTTATAAGAGATGTAATAGTCCCCAGTAAAAAGATTTATGAATAAAAAAGAAAAGAAATACACAGGTAGTTTAGAAATAAAATAATGAGATAGTTACATCATGCAAATAAGAAAATAGTAGCAAGTATCTTTATTAATGTCAGACAAAATAGTATTCATGACAAGAAATATTGCTACAGATTAAGAAGGATATTTGAAAAGATTGATTTTTTAAGAAGACAAAACATTTTATATGTGTAAGCACTTCATAAAGACTGAATATTAAAGAGTGAAAATAAAATGAACAAATCTGACAAAATTGAAAGATGAAAATCGAAAGACGATGGCAGTACTATGTTTACAGGTAGCTGCCAGAAGCTCCAGCAGGATTCAGAAGAGGACATAGAAAAATGGAATCATTGCTGATGCCACACTGGTCTTCACTGTAAAGCGATGATAGCAGAAGGAGGTTTACTTTTTTCAGTGCAATGCAAAGGCTTTGGATTCTACATCACAAAAATTATGGCTAATGTTGAGAAGAATTGAATTCTAGGATCACGCAGAATTGTAATAATGATTTCTATTAAATTAACATTTATGTTAAAAGAATTAATATCAGATTAGTGCCAAGGATTTGGAGATTAAAGATGTCCAAAATATTCAACTCTTCCATGATGCTATTCTGCACCCTTTCCTTCACCTCAACTCCTCCCTTGAGGATATGCCCTCACATCCCTGGGTCCTATGATTTGCTGCAAAATCCCACAGAAACTTTTATAAATCTTTGAGGAAATGACTCCTCTGGTGGTGGATGCTGTTCAGTCCAATATCTGAAGGTCAGACAGAGGGTCAAATGCAGAGTCCAGAACCAGAAGCCTCAAATGTCCCAAAGTCACAACAGGTCTTCTTGCTTGTCCTACCAAAGCTCAATCAGGAAATAGAAGAATGGTTTCCAGGTGAGGTGATCTGTGTGAGAATGCCAGAAAGATGGACTCTCAAAGAAGTCTCCAAGGAAGGAGAGTGTGTGTCTTGGGTCATACCCTCTACTAAGGTCAGGCCAGCTCTTGTCCGTCAGTATGTACACTGTAGTAAAACCTGTGAACCTAGAGCCTTCTAGATCTTCCTTCACTGAGGTAGTGTGACTCAAATTAAGGAGACACAGCTGCACAAATCTGCTAATGATCAGGATTTGGAATGTGCGAAGTATGAACCTAGGAAATTGGAAGTGCTCAAAAATGAAATAGAAAGAATAAAAATTGGCATCTTATGTATCAGTGAGCTTTACTTGTACATTTTGAATGAGAAAGTCATGATGTACTACCCTGGTAATAACACAATTAAGAGGAATGGTGTGGCATTTATTGTCAAAAGGACACTGGAGAAGTCAATCATGAAGTACAATGCTGTCTGTAATAGGACTATATCTACTTTCAAGGAAATCCAATCTAAACAACTATTATTCAAATTTATGCACAAACCACAAAAACAGGTAATGAAGAAATTGATGAATTTTACCAATGACTTCAGTCTGAAATTGATCAAACATGTAATCAAGATGATAATTACGAGATTGAAGTGCAAAAATTAGGAACAAAGTGGAAGAAAAGTAGTTAAAAAATATGGACTTGGTGATCGTAATGAAGTTGGAGATCTCATGCTAGAACTTTGCCAAACCAATGACCTGTTCATAGCAAATATGTATTTTCAACAACACAAAAGGCAGCCATAAACGTGGATTTTCCCAGATGGAATACACAGAAGTCAAATTGACTACATCTGTGAGAAGAGACAATAGAGAAGCTCAATATCAGCAGGTAAAACAAGACCAGAGACTGGCTATAGAACAGCTTTTCAATTGCTCATGTGTAAATTCAGGATAAAGCTAAAAAAAATAAAACAAGAACCAAAATATGACTTTGAGTTTATCCCAAGTGAAATTTGAGAATAACTAAAGAGCAGATCTGATGCATTGAACACTAATGACAAAATATCTGATGAACTGTAGATGACACCAAGAGCATCATTCATGGCGAGAGCAGAAGGTCATTAAAGACAAGAAAGAAAGACAAGATCAAAGTGAATGTCAAAAGAGCCTGAAACTTGCTCTTAATTGTAGAGCAGCTAAAGCTGATGGAAGAATGGATGAAGTCAAAGAGCCAAACAGAACATTTCAAAGGACAGTTTAAGAAGACAAAGCCAAATACTATAATGAAATGTGCTAAGACCTAAAATTAGAAAACCAAAAGAAGAAACCTAATATTTCTGTATTTGAAAGAAAAAGTTCATGACTTGAGTTGTAATCTTGAAAGATTGTATGGGCAAAATATTGAATGATATAGGGAGCATCAAACGAAAATGGAAAGAATTCACAGAATCACTATACTCCCAATAACTGGTAGACATTTCACCTTTTCATGAGTTAACATATGACCAGGAACCAACGACGCCGAACGGGGACGTTCCAGCAGCATTAGCTACAGTTAATAGGCTCCAGGAATTGATGGAACGCTCATTGAAACACTTCAACAAGCTGATGAATCACTGGGAGCAGTCAATTGTTTATGTCATGAAATTTAGAAGATAAGCCCTTTGACCAACTAATGGGAAGAGATTCACATTGTGTCCAACTCCAAGAAAACTGACCCAGCAGAATGCTCAAACTCTAGAATAAAATCATTGATATCACACACAAGAAAAAATTTGCTGAAGATCATCCAACAATGGTTGCAGCAGTACACTGACAAGGAATTGGCAGTAGTTCAATCAGGATTTAGAAGAGGATGTGGAACAAGTGATAACATTGGTGTTGCCAGATGGATCTTGGCGGAATGCAGAGAATACCAGGAAGATGGGAAGTCTGAACACTCCACTGTGCTCCTGTGGAATTTTACATGAGTCAAGGACAGTTGGGGGAACAGAACAAGGGAATGCTGCGTGGTTTAAAATCAAGAAAAGTGTGCTTCAGGGCTGTATCTTTGCACCATACTTGTTCCAGGTGTATGTTGAGCAAATAATCAGAGATGTTGGCTTAAATGAAAAAGAAAGCAGAATCCGGATTAGAGGAAGGCTTATTAACAACTTTGATATGCAGATGATACAACTTTGCTTGCTGGAAGTGTGAGGAGAATTTGAATCACTTGCTGATGAAGATCAAGGATTGCAGTCTTCAGTATGAATTATAACTCAATGTAAAGAAGATAAAAATCCTCAGAACTGGACCAAGATGTAATACCATGGTAAATGGAGAAAAGGTTGAAGCTCTTAAGGATTTCGTCTTGTTTTTATCCATAATCAATGCTCCTAGAAGCAGAAGTCAAGAGATCAATAGATGTGTTGCATTAGGTAAATCTTCTGTACAAAAATTCTTTTGAAAAGCAAGAATGTTACTTTGAAGAATAAGGTGCGCCTGACCCAAACCATGGTGGTTTCAACTGCTGTATAGGCATATGAAAGTTGGACATTACATAAAGGAAGCTGAAGAGGAATCAATACATTTGAATTGTGGTGCTGAAGAAGAATATCAGAAGTTCCATGGACTGCTAAAAGGTAAACTGCTGTGTGTTGGGAGAAGTTCAGCCATAATGCTCCTTAGAGGCAAGGGTGGCCCGACTTTATCTTACTTACTTTGGACATCATGTCAGGAGAGACCAGTCTGTGTAGAAGAACATCATGCTTGGTAAAGTATAGGTGCAGTGGCTAAAGGGTCCTCAAGGAGATGAATTGACATTGTGGTAGAAACCATGGGCTCAAGCATAGGAACAATTGGAAAGATGGTGCAGTGCTGGTCAGTGTCTTGTTCCATTGTTGACAGGGTCACAATGGGTCAGAACTGACTTGATGGCACCTAACAATAACAAGAACAACACTAAGGTCAGGTCTTCTCACTCACTGTCCCTGAGTTGGGGCGGACTCGTGGCAGCTCTTTAAGGCAGCCTTTTAACTAATAGAACTACCTATGAGTTTCTGAGACCTACTGTTTGGGAGAATAGAAAGCCTTTTCTATCTACTCTAAAGGGGCTGGTGTTTTTGAACTGCTGACCTTTGGGATCAGAGCCTAATGTGGAACCAGTATGATACCCCCCTCTAATCCTATCCACGAGTGTAGTAGAGAATTTGATCCACAATGGAATGACACTTACAGGTGTATAGAGTCCAAAATTATAATATATCACACAGGAATTGTGCCTATTAATTGATTATAACTCACATCACCCACCCCTGGCTCTTTTGTATATAAATCAAAAGGCAGTTGTTCAGATGGTAAGAGGATGGTGTATTGTTTAAATCAGGCAAGGTTTATGTCCAGGCTAAATACATTTATCATACTTTTTAAATCTATTTACTGAGAATATAATCCAAAAATTTGGAGACCGTGGCATCAGGATTGGTATAAGACTCATTAACAGTGAGTAATATGAAAATGACACAAGCCTTTTGCTGAAAACAAAGAAGACTTGAAGAAGATATTGACGAAAATCAGACTCAGTATAGCTTGCACTTCAACATAGGGAAAATAATTCTGACAATTGGAGCAATAAGTGACAACATAATAGATAAAATGAAAGTTGTGAAGATTTTAATTTTATTTAGATCCACACTCAGTGTGCATGGAGGCAGCAGTCAAGACATCCAACACCTCACATCCTGGCCCACCAAGCCCCAGGGATGATCTTCCTGCTCAGAGCAGCCAATGCACAGAGAGGACCTTAGGGCCAGCCCCTCCATTAGACACCGTTGTCCCCTCACTAACCCTTAGTGCTACAGGAGACAATACTGGAGACAGTGTGGGAATTGTGCCCAGTCTGACACCCCGGCCCACCCCGAACCCCACCTTTCACACACTGGGGTGAAACAGAGTAGCAAGGGGAGCAAAGCAATGAAGTCCCCAAGAAATCCCCTCAAATAGACTTTGGGAGCAGGACTTAGTACTTCATCAGATTTGATCAAAAAACGTTCATAAGAGTCAACAGACAGACTTGGAACTTTTAATAGGCTTTACCCCTCCCCCCATGATTATCTATATAAGATAGACAGGATAAACAATCATGAAGAAAAAACAATGGGACAGACAGTTCTGGGGGGGTATGGGAGAGAGGGAGGTGGAAAAAAGGGAGAGGGGGGGACAACAAACCCAGTGACAAGGGAACAACAAGTGACCTAAAATCAATAGTTAAGAGGGTGTAGAATGTCTGATGGGGTCTGATCAAGTGCAATGAGCTGAGAGAAAGTACTGAGAGTCAAACAAAGGTTGGACATGATAGTGGGACAAAAGGAAAGTAAAAATAAATAGAGGAAAGAACCAGGAGGCAAAGGAGATTTATAGAGGTATAAATACAGGCATATATATGTAAGTATATTTATCTATAATGATAGGAATATAGGTCTATGGGCATAAGTTAAGTATTAAGGTAGCAGATGGACATTGGGCCTCTACTCAAGTGGGTACTCCCTCAATGCAAGAACACTTTGTTCTAATAATCTGGCATTTTGTGATGCTTATCATCCTGATATGATTGTGAAGACAAAATAGGTGTGTTAGCAAATGCGGTTAAGAAAGCTGAATAAAGAAAGCAGCTATTAAAAGATATAGTGTCGGAGGTCTTAAAGGTTTGAAGATAAACAAGTGGCCATCTAGCTGGGAAACAAAAATGCCCACATGGAAGAAGCCCACCAGCCTGTGGGATCACGAGGTATTGGCAGGATCAGGCATCAGAAGACCCCAAACAATTGCATCAATACGAATGAGGCATGTCAGAGTGAAGACCCAAAGCCCATCTGTAGACAATTGGACATGCCCTCACAGAAGGGTCACAGGGAAGGGATGAGCCAGCCAGGGTGCATTATAGCACCAATGAAAGATACAACTTTCTTCTAGTTCTTTAATGCTTCCTCCCCCCAACTATCATGGCCCCAGTTATACCTTACAAATCTGCCTAGACCAGAGCACGAACACTGGTGCAGGTAAGAGCTCTCCACACAGGGAATCCAGGACAGATAGACCTTTCAAAGGAACAATCACTGGAGTGGTGATACCATGAGGGTAGGGGGAAGGTGGGAGGAGAAAGAAGGAATTGATAACAATGATTGATGATCCCTCCCTTCACCCCCCCCACACCTCCCCGGGGGTGAATCACAGAAACGTGGGTGAAGGGATACAGTGGACGGTGTAAGATATAAAAAAACCCAATAATTTATAATGTATCAAGGCTTCTTGTGGTTGAGACAGTGGGAGAGGGAGAAAAAGAATGAGGAGTTTCAAGTAGGAAGAAAATGTTTTGACAATGATGATGATAACATATGTACAAATGTGCTTGACTGTTATAAGAGCTGGAAGATCCCCCAATACAATTATTTATTAAAGTTAAAAAACAAACAAACACCAAACTGCATTGAGTAAAACTGCTGTAAAAGTGTCTAAAAGCAAATATATCTATTTTTAGACTAAAATGTACCTTATCCAAGCCATGGTATTTTCAATTGCCTCATATGCATGCAAAGGATACCTAATAATATAGGAAGTTAATTGTTGGGCCACTGAATGCAAAGTTTAGTTGTTCAAGACCATCATCTGCTCTGTGGGAGAAATCTGAGGCTTCTTACTCATAACAGTTTACAATCTCTAAAAATCCAAAAGGAATGGTTTGTCACTTTGAGTCAGAAATGGCCCTATGGCAGTTTTTTTTTAATTAGGGGCTCATACAACTCTTATCACAATCTATACATACCTCAATTGTGTAAAGCACATCTGTACATTCATTGCCCTCATCATTCTCAAAACATTTGCTCTCCACTTAAGCCCCTGGCATCAGGTTCTCATTTTTGCCCCTCCCTCCCCGCTCCCCTCTACCTCTTGATAATTTATAAATTATTATTTTGCCATATCTTGCCCTGTCCGACGTCTTCCTTTTGCGGGTGGGTGGGGGGGAGTGAGTGGATGGGGCTGTTTTGAACAGGCATGCAAAAGCTAGACAATGAATAAGAAGAATGTGATCGTTAGGTTTTGTCTCAAATTGTCTGGGTCACTATTTTCAGTCATTTGGCAGTTGAAGCCTCCTCCATCATTTGACCGAAGGTAACTTAAAAAACATCACAATGCAATCTGCTTTGGGAGGGCTGCAGCCAGCCTCATTTCTCAGTTGGAAGGACATTTCCTTGGGGTTATGCTCCGCTCCTACTTTTTTTCCTGCTGCTGTGGATTCAGCATCTGTTGCATGACATCCGATATTTGAGGTTGAGACAGCAACTCAACATACCACCTGCCATTCGTAGGAGCTAGCAGCCTGCCATCTTGCCTGCTGCTTGGGTTCTTTGGCTTTTGCTGGCCTGAGCCTGCTTTGTGTTTCTGCTTCATGATTTATCAGCCCCAGCAGCTGAGAGTCAAGGAAAGCGAAGAGATGGACTAGCTGACCCTAAATGTGTCGGCCTTTGGCTCCAGCAGTCTGTGATATTCCTGCTTCCTGGTTTCTTTTCCTGCTTTCTGGTTCATTGACTCAGACAGCTACAGGAGTCAGGAACAGCCTCCAACTCAGCAGCTGACCCAGAGTTGAACCAGGGTAAACTTCACTATTCTACAACCAATTTTCTGACATGAAATTATATATGTATATCACTGGTTTTGCTTTTCCAGAGAACACTGCCTAACATCGAAGACCAAAGAAGATTCAGGACGTTTAAATTATGGTGTTGTCAAAGAATATTGAGCATTCCATGAAATTTAAGAAAAGTGGAACTGAACTTACCAGTGTGTTATCATAATCAACCATTTAAGATCAAAAAGGCAGCATTTCCCCAAGAAGAAGGTTAAGAAGGAAGAAGGAATAGGGACAGGAAATGCAAGATGGACGTGGAAAAAGTGGTTGTACATTAGGGAATAGAAATCGATAAACTGAAACAAAATATGCACAAATTGTTGAATGTTAAATTGATGGTGTACTCTGTAAACCTTTACCTAAATCACAATAAAAAGGAAAAAAACTAACAAACTCAATTTTATTACAGTGAGGATGAGAAAATAATCTCAGAGGTAGGGAGACTAATTTAAAGTCTACTGATTTTTTTTTAAGCAAGAGATATTTAAATAAAGGTCTAAATCATGTCAATGAAAGTACAGAGAGGAATAAAATGCCTGACTTTACTATTCCACTTGATGGGGTCATGGGACCTATTTGGGAATGAGGGGGCATGTAGATAAAGTAGACTCTGAATTTCTAGTTGGAGGCATTGCAGATAGGTTGTCATTGATCCATTGTGACCTGCAATTGGTTGATCTTCCTGCTTCACCTCATTTCCTTCATTGACCTTTCTTCCCACCCTTAACTGCAGGACAGAGTTTTCCTTTTCCTTTGGGCTCATTAACACCTCTGTTCCTTCACCAGCTGTAGAAGGAGTTACCTAATCCAGCGGCATGAGAAACCTTTCCTTTTCTGTGAGTCAGCAACTGGGTATCTTACAGATTGGCTCAATATGCTCTCAGTTCTTTCAGACTCTTACAGTGCACATGGAGAGCTACTCTATTGCTTTTAGGTTTGCCCATTTGCTAGAAAACTGCTGTCATATCTTAAGTCATAAATCTGTCCCTAATTAGCCCCTTGTTGTTAGGTACCATCAAGTCACTCCTGACTCATTGAAAATTTAAGTACAACAGACCCAACCTCTGCCCAGTCCTGCGCCATCCTCACAATTGTTCTTATGGTTGAGTGTGTGAGAAGAGACACTGTGTCCATCCATCTTGTCAAAGGCCTTTCTCTGTTTCGCTGCCCTTTCACTTCACCAAGAATGATGTCCCTTTGCAGGACTTGTCTCCCCGACAAGATGCGCAAAGTACTGGAGCTGAAGGTTCACCAACTTGCTTTTGCGGAGCACTCTGGCTGTACTTCTTTTAAGAGAGATTTGTTAAATATTTTGGCATTCCATGGTTCTATATCTATATCTATATCTATATCTATATATATATATATATATATATATATATATATATATTTAGCAGTACCATAATTCAAACACATGAATTCACCTTCGACTTCAATGTCCAATGTTCACAACTGAAACTGCCGTGATGTGGGTCACGTGCACCTGAGTTTTCAAAGTAATATCCTTGCTTGTCTTTGTGTGGCGCATTTCCTCAGTGCAAGCTCTCCTTTGATCTCTTGATGGCTGCTCCCATGAGCATTGATTGTGGAGCAAAGACAGACAAAGTCCTGGACGATTTAAATCTTTCCTCCATTTATCATGATATTACCCGTGGGTTCAGTTGTGACGAACTTTATTTTCATTACATTGAGTTGTAACCCACACACACTAAAGGCTGCAGTCCTCGATTTTCATTCATTAGCAGGTGTTCAAACCTCTTCATTTTTAACAAGCAAAGTTGTGTAATTTGCATATTGAAGGTTAATAAACCTTCCTCTAATCCTGATGCTGAATTCTTCTTCGCATAATCCAGCTTCTTTGATTATTTATTCAGTATACATATTGAGTACGTTTAGTGAGAAGACACACACCTGTCCTGATTTAAATCATGCACTATTCCCCTATTCTATTTCCATAACGTCCTCTTGATCCATGTAAAATTTCCTCATGAGTACCATGGAGTGTTCTAGAATTCCCATCTTCTCAAAGCTATCCAGAGTTATTTATGACCCACACGGTGAAATGCCTTTGCATAGTCAATAAAACACAAGTAAACACCTTTTTGGCACTTTCTACTTTCAGCCATGATCCATCTGACATAAACAATGTTGTCTCTTATTCCATGACCTTTTCTGAATATGGCTTGAATCTCTATCAATGTACTGCTGCAACCATTGTTGGATAATCTTCAGCAAAATTTAACTTGCACGTGTTATCAGTGATATTGTTCTGTAATTTGAACATTTCGTTGGCTCACCTTTCTTTGGAACAGGTGCAAATACAGATCTCTATGCAGCCAGTTGGCCAAATAGCTCTCTTCCAAGTTTCATGGCACAGACAAGTGGATGCTTCTAGTACTTCATTAGTTTGTTGAAACATTTCAAATATTATTACATCAATTTCCTGAGCCTTGTTTTTGGTTAATGCTTTCAGTGAAACTTGGGTTTGCCCCCCAGCCCTATTGTGTTTTTGTTTTGTTCATATGCTGCCTCTTGAAATAGTTGAATATTGATGAGTTCTTTTTGATGCAGTGACTGTATTCTTTCGATTTTTGTCTCTAGAATCTTTCTATATTGCAACTGGAGGCTTGAAGCTTTTCTTGAGTTATTTCAGTTTCAGCTTGCTTAGCATGTTCTTGAATTTTGATTTTCTAATTCTAGAATTTGAACATTTCATTATTATATTTAACTTTGTCTTCTTGAGCTTCCCTTGGAAATTTCCTATTCAGCTGTTCGACTTGACCATTTCTTCCACTTGCCTTAGCTACTGTACAATTAAAAGCAAGTTTCAGAGTTTCTTCTGATATCCAAGCTGATTTCTTCATTCTCTCCTTTTGCTTTCTTTATGTATGTTTGACGTCCTTTCAGAGTGCACCCGTTCTTCGGTCATTAGTTGTCAATGCCTCAAATCTGTTCCTTGAGATGTTTTGAAAATTCAGGTGGAATATATTCAAAGTTATAATTTTGCTTTGGTGGAGTTGCTTCAATTTTTTTCAGTTTCAACCTAAACTTACATATGAGCCATGATCTATTGTACAGTCTACACTCATCCTGGTTTTAGCTGTTGATCTTGAGCTTCTCCATTGTCTCTTCCCACGGGTGTAGTCAGAGCAATCTGTATTGACTGTGTTCTGTTTAGAGGAACCCATGTGTATAGTTGCCTTATGTGTTGCTAAAAATATGTATTTGCAATGAGAAGCCATTGGTTTTTCAAAGTTCTAGCATGAGATCTCAAGCTTTATATCTATCACCAAGCCCCTTGTTGTCACTACTATCTACCCACTTGTGATATCAACTCCTTCCTCAGTGATGTCTACAGATTTGTTCTGAGTTTGTAAGCTAGAGTGTTAGATGTTCATTTCTGCCTGATTATTCAGTACTGAGATAGGTACTGTGCGGTGAAAGACAGTGTATACTGGAGTTTCAAAAGTTCATGGAAAATTCCATTATCTTTCCATTCTATTTTCCCACATAATTTCTGGAGCCTGCTTGCCTAAGGACAAAATCTTGTTTCTCAGGTCTCACGATCTGTATGAGAAGTTGAGATGCTTCTTCTCTCTTTCTTCATTGGCTTCACCTCTTCCTTCCTTCCTCAGTGATGTTAAATTAAATATGACTGCTGTGCAAGCAAGGAGGCTGGCGTGACACAACCCAGTAAGCATTTGATTATTAGCAGAAAGGTTTATGCTTTGAACTCACCCAGAGTGGCTTTGGAAGAAAGACCTGCCCACCCGCATCTGAAAGATCAACATCTAGAGAACTCGGAAGCAGGTCCACTCTGCGAACTCTTAGACTCACGAGCAGCTCATAGAGACTCATTGGCAACTCTGCAGGAACCAAGTAACCAAAGATCAACAAGGTAGGCATCCGATGACACAGCAGTTGATAATGCAGGGACAAAATGTGCGGTACAAAGCTGGGAGCTGGATGCAGCAGAAAGCAATAAAATGAGGACGTTAGGAGGGAATTGACACATGGATAGAGCTTGCTACGGAAAACAAACGTGCTTCAGGAGAGGGAAATCATGCAAAGAAGGCCTGTAAAACAGGAAACCTTTATACTAGTTTTTAGCAAAGTGTTATTCATTTAGTCCATTGTAAAATTTAATGAAAAATTTTCAGTTGATCTACACATTTTAAGTATCAGGCACAATATGAGGCTCAGAGATAGAGTATTGATAAATTCCCAGTCCCAATGGAGTGAAATATTTAGCAAGGACAGGATTACTACTCTTAGTTTCACTTTACACATGGCAAAAAAGGGAAGTATAAAGAGGTTGAGTAATTCTACCCAATAGCATACAATGAGTAAATGGAATGACCAGGATTATTCCAAATTTAAATGAATACATTTAGGTTATTTGGACATACTTATGAAATTTCCATGGATTGTACTTATAGGTGAAACTAGTGAAGGTATTTTGCAATGTATTACTAATCATGCAGGATGAGCGTTAGGGAAAGGGTGTTAGGTCTTCCAGCAGCCATCATGAACTTGCTAAGAACTGTCATGCCAAGCACATTCCTTGTGCTGAATTGGCTTACTAGATTGTGTTAGCACTGCTACTGAAAACACACGACCCTAGCATGTCACTTAACATCTCTCAGCTGTGGATTTAATTGGTAATAAAAATCTTCTCTCTGTTGACCTTAAATGGATGAATTGAGGATTAAATGAGATAATGTGTACAGAAGCACATAATAAATTTAGAACAAATATTTATACTTAAGAAATAAGTAGTATTTATAGTATTGAGAAGAGTATAGTATAGTATCTATAGTACTGAGAAACTATGGATGCATAGGCCATTTGGATTTTAGGAAAATGATTATCACAGGTGATCACATACGGATTTGATGAAAAGTATGGGACTAGGTGTTAATATATTTAGATGAATTCAAAGTTGAGTTTTGAGACTCCGAATAAATGGAAATCATATCAAAATAAACAGTCTTATTTCAGAACCCGTGCTACAGCTCTCTGTCTGTCTCATTTATGAGTGATTTAGTGCAAGTCCTAAAGATTGGAGTGTCAAGTCAGAGACATTGACGCAGGGTAACATGAGTAGTAGATAATGTGCTATTGTAGGTTAGACATGACCACAGGAGTAGAGAACTTAGCCGTCAAACATAAAATGGAATTTAGGTTTTAAAAACAGACAGCGATAGCATCCAGGCAGTTCTCCTTAGCAGGAGAGCCACAAATAATTCTTGGAGTTGGGGCTGTCCATGAAGTCTGTGTGAACCAAGTGTGACATTGCTGCTAAAGCAGCTCATCAAATAGTGTCTTCTTCTAATCAGTAAAAATCACCCCTGAGTGGGGGATGTTCATCTCTAAATTACAAAGTTCAGTTAAGGGTGTCTTAAGGGTAGAGAATCTTATGCACACTCGAATATCATTCAAGGCACGAAACAAACTGTGACCTAGGTGCTAGACAATGAAGCCTATAAGAAACACTAC
This sequence comes from Tenrec ecaudatus, assembly GCF_050624435.1. Taxonomy (NCBI): domain Eukaryota; kingdom Metazoa; phylum Chordata; class Mammalia; order Afrosoricida; family Tenrecidae; genus Tenrec; species Tenrec ecaudatus. The sequence goes on along the minus strand of NC_134530.1, from coordinate 120,222,521 downwards.
TGAAAATCGATGTCAAACTTTTGAAAGACCACGAAAGAGCCCTTCCTTGTTTCACGTTGCAGAAACAGCATCATAGGTGCATGTTTGGTGAGGTGAAGTTAGACTTAAACCTGAGAAAGAATTTTCAGTTGATCATTCTATAATCAACGAGGGTGGATTCCATGAGGTCACAATAAACACCCTTTCACTAAATGTGCGCAGAAAAATTTTAAATAGATGGCTGCTTTTTCAAGATTTAGTTAAATGAGTTCTTATATGGGTGAAAAGTCAGATGGTGTGATCTATAAGGGCTCTTCGGGGCTGAGTGTAACACTCTTATTTTTATTTATTTTTGGTATTGATGAGAGAAATTGCACAAAATGTTGAGGTATAGAATACGAGCATCACAGAGAAAGGGAACTGGGGGGAGATTGTTGAATAGTCTTCAATTTATTCTAAGTTTTTTTTCCTTCCTAAAAACATAAGGGAAAATTTAGCTGACATTTTGGAAGTTGTTTTGAATTTATTTAAGTCAAGAATGGAATAATTTACATCATTTTAGGAGCAAAGCAACAGAGAACCAGTAATAGCGACTGCATAACCTTTTGAAATAGTTGCCATATGGCACATGAAGGAAATGATAAAAAACATTGTTAGGTTTCATGTAAGGCATTTTATATCTCCAATACTAATGCTTAGCATACATGGGGTGCTTTATATTGGTCAAGAGTCTCTTAAAATAGCTACTAATTTGCCTTCACAACAACCATAGAAAGAAAGAAAGTTACATCTATACCTAGCAAAAGGTAACTATAAAGCCACACACCTACAGAGTCACTAAGGCAATTATTTGCTAAGAGGCTTGACATTTATTCTCAGCTGACATGACATAATATGGTCAGACAGTGAATCCAAGTATCTTATGCATCCATTCATTAGCCCGGCTCTAAACAGCAAGTTGGCTCTTTTTCTGTCTTTTCTTTTGAGTTGCCCTCTTTGAGCTAAGCTGACCATCGCACACTTGCTGTGTGTCATTGAGTCCACTCTGACTCAGAGCAACTCTGCAGGATGCAGTCGAGTGGGCCCGTGGATTTCCGGGGCCACACATTTGTATGGAAGCAGACTGCCAGCATCTTTCTTCTGGTGAGGGGCTGGTGAGTTCCAACCATGGGTCTGGCTTAGCAGTGGAATGCATAGCCGTTGTGTCTACAGAGTCCCTTCCCATCTAGCGTAGCAATTCTATATATATTATTTGTAAGAAATGGTAAGAAATTTTAATTATCAAATAACATTTCACAGGCAGAAATAAGTGTTCTTAACTATATGACATCCTACAAAGTGTTGACTCTAAATTCAAAAACTAAGTTTGATGCGAATATTTTATTAAAAAATACTTGTATATAGTACAGGATCTACATATATGGCCATACTGGCACCATAAATCTACCTATCACAATGCTGAAAGGACAAACTAATCTGCTTGGAAGAAGTACAGCCAGAGTGCTCCCAACAGGCAAGGATAGAAAGACTTCATCTTACATACTTTGGACATGTTGTCAGGAGAGACCAGTTCCTGGAGATGGACCTCATGCTTGGTAAAATCCAAAGGTAAAAATCCTTGCAAACTTGTTTGTCAATGATGGAATAAAATTGAAGTTCAGACTTCTTAGTTCATATAGTCTATTACTTGGCACACCGAATTATTCTAAATTATTTCATTAGAACTCACTTATCCAGTATAGTACCTGCTGGAAGAGCAGCAACACAACCCCAGGAATCAGATTAGTCATTATAACAACAATAAACACAAAATTGACAACCTCTGGAACTAGTATTTTTATTGGAAACATTTTATTTGTTAAAATCATCAGTGGAGTCTACACCAAAGATCTGGGCTTAATTTTTTTTTACATACCACTGTTGCTTGTTTCATTTTATGATCTACAAACCAATGTCTGTATAAAAAGTTATATGTAAATGATTTCATGTTGGTTTTTCATTGCTTAAGAAGAATTTGTTAATTTTACTGTCTATTATTATGAAGCTTGAGGTAGAGATTACTGAAGATAAACCACTCTGGTTTATACTGGATAACTTCTTTGAGTGTGGGTACCTGGTTTTATGCTCCACATCCTGATGCCGCATCAAAAGCAACAAGGAAGAGTGTGTGGTTATCCGGAGATGTTTGTCAAACAAGCTAGTGAAAATCTTTAAGTGCTGATCCTTACAAAATTTTTTTATTTAACTGAATTATTGGACTGTTGCATTTCCTCTTATTTTTCCCTCCAGTGAATTTTATTTTACATACCATTTGATACATAAAAGAAAATGGCATGTATCTGTATGTTAAACATAAACCATAATAATGAAATAAATATGATGCACTTATTCCATGACTTGAAATAAAATATGAGTAGAATGGAAATCCTCAGCTTCTTATGAGTTATATCCATTTCCCTTCTGGTTAAAAACTAAGTTTGAGGTTAATACTTTATTTAAAAAATACTTTTATATCATATAGGATATGCATGTCTATGCTAAAAGGACAATCTGATCTGCTTGGAACAAGCACAACCAGAGTGTAAGACTTCATCTTACGCACATTGGAATATTGTCAGGAGAGACCAGTCCCCGGAGGTGGACATCATGCTTGGTAAAGTGGAGGGGAAGTGGAAAAGAGGAAGGCCTTCAACAAGATGGATTGACACAGGGGTGGAAACAATGGGATCAAGCAGAAGAAATATTCTGTTCATAGAGTTGCTGTGGGTTGGTACTGCCTCAGCACCTAAAAACTACAACACACATATGTGTGTGATGTGCGATATCTCCTGATATCGAGTCAATCCTGACTCATCAGGACCCTGTCTGGGGTTTCTGAGATGGTAAACTGTTTTAGGGACTGCCTCATCTTTCTCGGCTGGAGCAACTGGTGGGCTTGATTAGCCACCTTTTTGATTACCAGCCCGATGCCTAACCTGCAAAGACACCAGGAGTCCTTGATATACATTCAAGATTTTATTATATATGTTGTATAGGTATGTATGCATAAGTTGCATTGGGCAAATATACCGCAAAAAATCTCTTTAGTTTTATAAAGCAAAGAAAGATGTTACCTTTGAGGATTACAGTGTGTCTGACCTAAGCCACAACTTTTTCAATAATCTCATATACATGTAAATGCTGAACAATTAATAAGGAATATAGAAGAATTGATGCTTTTGAATTATGAGATCAGTGAAGAATATTGAATAGAAAATGGACTCCCCCCAATAACTGAACTAATCTTCACTGGAAGAAGTATAGCCAGTAAGTTTCTTAGAAGTGAGATTGGCCAGACTGTGTCTCACTTACTTGGACATGTAATGAGGAGGAACCAATTCCTGGAGAAGGACATCATTCTTTATAAAGTCGAGGGTTGGCGTAAAAGAGGAAGGCTCTGGAAAGGTGGATTGATGCCGTGACTACATCCATGGAATCGAACATAGCAACAATTGTGAATATGGCCCAAGACTGTGCAGTGTATTGTTCTGTTGCACACAAGGTCTCTTCGAGTTGAAACGGATTCAATGGTATATAATAAAAACACGAGTGCATTTTCTCTCCCTTTATTATGATATCGTGTACTGGTCCAGCGGTGAGGGTTCGCGTCTTCTTTACATCGAGTTGTAATTCATAAGGAAAGCTGTTCTCTTTGATCTGCATCAGCAAGTGCTTTATGGCTGGCCTTTTGGCATTCAGCAAGCAAGGTTGTATCATCTCCATATTTCAATTGTTAATAAATCTTCCTCTAAACATGATGTCACTTACTTCCTCGTGTACTCTAGTGACTCATTATTTGCTCAGCATACCGGTTGACTAAGTATGGTGAAAGGATACAACCCCGCCACACAGCGTTTCTGATTTTAAACCATACAGCACTCTCTTGCTCTTTTCAAATGTACAGGTTCTGCACGAGCACAGTGAAGTGTTCTTGAATTCCCGTTTTTTCTCACTGCTATCCATAATTTGGCGTGATCCGCACAGATCAAATGCTTTGACATATTCAATAAAACAGGAAAAAACATCTTTCTGATATTCTGTTTCCAGCCGAGGTTCATCTGACGTCAGCCAGGATATTCCTTGTTCCACATTTTCTGAATTTGGTTTGAAGTTCTGGTACTGCTTCAACCAATGTTGAATTTTCTTCTGCAAATGTTTACTGGCCTGTGATATGAATGACATTGTTCAATAACTTGAATATTCTGTTGGGCCATCTTTCATTGGGATGGTTACAAAAATTAACCTCTGTTGTCAATTGGCTAGATACTCTCAAATTTCCTTGTATGGATGAGTAAGTACTTTCATGTCTTAGCATGTTTGATTAATTTCAGATCGAAGACTTTGGTAGAATTCTTCAATTTCTTCATCACTAGTGATGGGTGCATAAATTTGAATAATGGTTGTAATGAATGGATTTCCTTGTAGCCAGATAGATATTATCCTATCACAGGTAGTATTGTACTTCAATAGATCTTGAGATGTCTTTTTTCATGATGAATATGATGCCACTCCTCTTGCATTTGTCATTTCTGGCATAGGGAATCATAATACTAGATGACCCCTATCAGTCCATTTCAGCCCACTGATGTCATTTTGAGTTGTGTCCTGTAAGCAAAGGAAGGTTTCAGAGGCTTTCTTCCATCCATATTATGATGGTCCGCTCTACTTTGCGAAGGCAGCTTTTCCGCAGTCATATTTTAGTGTCTTCAAACTGGGGCGGGCTCCTCTTCTACACTGTATCTGACCAAGTTCCACTGTTACTCAGAAGTTAACAGCCTACTTTTAGTCTGGAAACTCCACTGAAACCCATTTATCTTGGGTGAACCTCTTGTTTTTTTAAATACTGGTGAGCAGATTCCAACTTCACTCAAACATGCAAGCCACTGGAATATGAAAAACTAACAGAAAAGTGGTAGCATGTATAAATATTGATACAGCTATAGATATGCATATGGAAATGAAGATAGATGCATATTCAGGTTCATATAATTATCTATCTATCTGTCTATCTATCTGTCCATCCATCTATCCATCTATCTATCCCTCATGTTATAGTTGTCAAAGTGCTTGGCTTTTAACCAAAAGTGCAGTGGTTCTAACCAGTCAGCCGTTCTAGAAGAGAAAGAAGTGGCAGTGTAAGTTGTAATCCACTTGAAGTCACTGAGTATCTGTCTATATATTGCATTAGAACTTCAATTCTGGGCACTAGGATTTTGGATCATAATAAGTTATGGATAACCTTGAGAGGAACAGGAACAAGTGCTTATGTAGCACTTGTACATGGATTCAAGGCTGTTGTGTGAACAGAACAAGGGAATACGGCATGATTTAAAACCAGGAGAGGTGTATACTCTCACCGTGCTGATTCAATCTGTACATTAGCAAATCATTGAAAGCCGGATTATATGAAGAAGAATGTGGCATCAAAATTGGAGAAAGTCTTATTATTTTTTAATTATTAATCATTTTATTAGGGGGCTCTTACAAATCTTATGACAATCCATCATTCAATTGTATTAAGCACACTTGTACATGTGTTGCCATCAACATTTCCAAACACTTTCTTTCTACTTCAGCCCTTGGTGTCAGCTCCTCTTTTTTAAAAATCATTTATTAGGGGTTCATACAACTCTTATCACAATCCATACATACATCAATTGTGTAAAGCACATCTGTACATTGATTGCCCTCATCACCCTAAAAAAATTCCCTCTCCACTTAAGCCCTTGGCATCAGGTCCTCATTTTCCCCCTCCCTCCCCACTCCCCTTCCTTCATGAACCCTTGATAATTTATAAATTATTATTTTGTCATATCTTGCCCAGTCCGACTCCTTCCTTCACCCACTTTTCTATTGTTCATCCCCCAGGGAGGAGGTCACATGCAGATCCTAGTAATCGGTTTCCTCTTTCCAACCCACTCTCTCTCTACCCTCCCAGTATCACCACTCACACCACTGGTCCTGAAGGGATCATCTGCCCTGGATTCTCTGTGTTTCCAGTTCCTATCTGTACCAGTGTACATCCTCTGGTCTAGCCAGACTTGCAAGGTAGAATTCAGATCATGATAGTGGGGCGGGTGGTGGGGGTAGGAGGAAGCATTTAGGAATGAGAGGAAAGTTGTATTTTCATTGGTGCTGTATTGCACCTTGACTGGCTCATCTCCTCCCCTAGACCCCTCTGCAAAGGGATCTCCAGTCTTCATAACAGCCTTTAATATACAGGTGACACTACCTTGCCTGTTGAAAGTAAGAACTTGAAATGCTTGCTGATGAGGATCAAGAACTGCAGCTTTTAGTGTCAAGAAGATCAAAACCCTCACAACTGGACCTCTAGATAACATCATGATAAATGGAGCAAAGGTTGAAGTTGTTAAGGATTTGGGCTTGCTTGAATCCACAATCAATGCTCAAGGAAGCAGGACTCAGGAGATTAAGATGTGTTATATTCAGCAAATCTGAGCACAAGATCTCTTTTGAGGATTGAAAAGCAAGGATGTTACTTTGATGACTAAGGTGTGCCTGTCCCAAGCCATAGTATTTTCAATTGGCTTACTAAGGTGCACCTGACCCAAGCCGTGGGATTTTCCATTGCTTCGTTGGAGGAGCCCTGGTGGTGCACTGCGGATGCATTGGGCTGTGATCCACATGGTGAGCAGTTTGAAACCAGCAGCAGCTCCAGGGGACCACGATTGAGCTTTCTGTTTTGTTAAGCAGCTCCGGTCTTGGAAACCTGTGGGGGTCACTACAAGTCAGCACTGACTGGATAGAAGTAGTTTGTTCTGTTCTGCTTTGTTTTCTTTCCACGTGCAAGTGAAAGCTGGACACTGAAAGGGAAAATTGAAGCATTGATGCAGTTGAATTGTGGAGCTGGAGAAGAATATTGAATGTTCCATGGGCCGTTAAATGGACAAACTGATCTGTATTGGAAGCAATGTGGCCAGAGTGCTCTTTGGAAGCACTGGACATATTGTCACGAGAAACTAGACCAGGGGTGCCCCATACATGGATCGCGATCTACTAGTCGATTGCAATGTAGTGTGGGTAGATCATATGGCATTAAAAAAACAGATGTAAGGCTATCATCAATCCCATCACTTAACTGATACACAGTGCGGCCAATCAGATGCAATCTTAAGTGTCAAACGCATGCGCGAACAACTGGGCTAAGGGCTGCAAAACGGACAGATAGATGAGAAGTGCTCAGGCTACAGTTCTTTCATCAGAACACGACACAAAATTCATTTAGGACTTCTAATGAAAGCCCAAAGACTCACTATGCTGTGAGTCTGACGCAGAAGGCACTCGTGTCCAGCTCTATAGATCAGCAATCCAGACCCCAGAATCAAGTGCCCAAAGCACCTTGAGAAAGCCACCAGCCAACCTCCAGCCCAGAAGCATCCAGCGGGCTGGGAAATCCACCACTTTGTCTCATGCTTTGCCTAGTGGTTCCACTGCTGCTCCTCCGTCGCTCCTTTGGTATCAAAGCTGTGTTCCTAAATCAAGGAGCTTCACTGCGCTGGGATTTCTTGGATCCAGAGGATGTGTTTCAGTCCCAGCTCATACTGGTAGTGAAATCCCGGCCATTGATTCTGAGCTGTTTCATGCTTGATCTAGTAGCATGGCAATCACTCACAGGTGCATCATATAATAATCTCAGCATCTTCCTCAACCTTTTCCTCAGACTCATCAGGGAACTCATTTGGTGGGAATAGCAAAAAATAACTATAGCAAGAAGAGCTATAAATCATTCACTGCACAGCACCCTAGCCGATTTAATGGTTGTGTTTCTGTGAATCGGTAGACACCTTGATGGGCTGTGCTGATGGTCTCCATCATCACGGTACCGTGTCTTTGTCCTGTTTAAGACTTAATATTTGAATTTAGGATCTCTTTTCTTCTCCAACTCAGGAGCTCTGGGGGCTTATGGCTGCTAACCACAGGTCAGCCTTTCGAACCTGCTGTAGAGGAAAGGTGAGGTTTGCTACTCCAGTAAGGATTCACAGCCTTGGCAACCCACAGTGCTGCCTGGGTCCCTTAGGGTCGCCATGGCCTAGAACCATGAGAGCCATGGGGTTTTGTCTCTCAGGATATTTGCAGTGGGCAACATACCTTTGGATGCCTTGAATGTTAGACTTGTTTCTAAGTATATTTGACCTGCCGATTCCAAAATAGGCACCAGTTTTTGCACCAGTTTAGGCACCAGCTCTAGTTTTTGAGATACAGAACATTTGCCATACACCACCAGTCACTCTGCTCACCCATAAAGTCTAATGATATTTTAATGTAGTGTCAGCTAGCCAGAGACAGAGGATGCAGAGTCACTTTATTTAATGTGGTTTGTGTTGTACTAAAGATTTAGAACAAGTTATACTTCATGTGGTGTCCTTTGATCCTAAAATATATTTGATGAGTGCAAATTACATGAATGAACTTGGAATTTTCTCCAAGTTCCACCCACCTTTATTAGGAAATGAATAGCAGGCAGCTCCGATTTGCTATGTTGTTTAAAAGGAGCCAGAAATGAGTGACTGCGTAATAGGGATCCCAGATAGCGTAGTGCATTATGGTCTGACTGCTAACCACAAGGTCAGCTATTCAAGCCCACCAACTGCGCTGCAAAAGAATGATGAGGGTTTCTGCTCCATAAACATTTACAGTCTCAGAAGTTCCCCCATGCCCTACAGGGGCTCTATGAGCTGTAATTGACTGGTTGTGAGTTTGGTACCAAACATAGAGATGCTCTGAGACCCCGAATGGGTCAGAGTTCTAACTCATTTATTAAAATTAAAATTTCCAGTCTTCTTCACCTGTACACAGAAACTGTCAAAAGGAAAGTTAGCATTCTTCTTATATAGAAGCTTGGAGACAACCTCACCTCAAATATTTAACATGGGCTATCAATTGGCTTCTATATGTTAAAGTGTGTTCTGCAATGCTCTCCGCATAATCTGAAGAAGAAAAATTTAGATCTTCAAAATATTTATGAAAGTTGCGATAGAATCTTACATTTTCAACACTATAAATTGCCCCCGTGTCTTCCGTATACGTGTCTTTCCAGTGTTCTTTTTAACTTTCCACTCTTCTCAAACTGTGCTCTGGTTTTGCAGGATTCACCTTGTAGTCTCTGTATGTCTTGCACAGCCTGCGATACCCAAAAGAACACCCACTGCCATCTCACCGATGCAGAGTGGCCCTATAGGACAAAACCAACTTCCCCTTTCGTTTCCAAATCTTTAAATCTTGTCAAAGCTGCAGGCGGACTGGTAGGTCCAAATTGCTGACTTTATGATTGGCAGCTCAATGTGTAACCAACTAGCCATCATGGGTAAATATACAACTTCCTTTGGAAATCCCTTCATGCCAAATTCTTTTTCAAATATTTCTTCTATTTTTCTTATTTTTACTGTAATTTATGCTGGATTCTTCTCATACTTAAAACTAGAATGATAAATTAATAAATTAGTATACCTTAATAGCTAAAAATATACTGGAACACTATATTTAAAACTAGAGCTGGTAGGGTCAGTTCAGTGCTGTTTAATGGATCAGCTCCTCAGACCTCCCCAAGAATAGGCCTAACAACCAAGACTCCAAGAAAGATAATTCCTTTGTTTGAGATGCGCTACTGTCTATCTCCTCATTAATCTATCCATCTACTAGCTAGCTGTCCGATCTTTGTGAATAATGTGCTGTCTAACTCTGCTTGTATTTACGATTTATATAAGCAATACAATAATTCAGTCTTTCGCAACTCTCTTTTGCTTTCAACATCAGTACACCTGGAAATCCCACATTTTAAATTCCTTGTGGTTTTTGTGTGAATCGGTCACAATGCATTTAGTCTATTTATTTGCTGATGGACCATTAGGTTGATTACAACTTGTTTTGATATTATAAATAGGGAAGTAATGCACATTATTTTATGTATCTCCCAGTCCTCAAGTTCAAGAGTATTTTTAAGGTGTAGATGACACACTGAGGCCTAAAGAATTGAATTATTTTTCCTAAATGGTTGTACCAGTTTACATTCCTATTGGTTAAGAATTAACTTCATTCCACAACCTTGCCAAGGCCCAATTTTCAGACTTTTAAAGTTTTGCTACTCTAATGGAATAAAAGATTTTCACTTTGAGTTCTTAATTTACCTTTCATTGGTTATTAATGTGTTTGATCACCTCTTCAAATACTTATGGATAGCTTTTGTGTGTGTGTGTTTGAACTGTCTATTTATTTCATTGATGTGTTTGTAAATGTGGTTAATTGTCCTTCACCTCTTCCCCAGAGTTTACCCTGCGACGCATACCTTAGGCCTCACAGGGACACCTTGGCTTTTTAATACTTCAAAGAAAGCTGTTGTAGCAGATTTGCCCAATGAAATGCATTATTTGCCTTCTTGTCTGTTGATTTTATGTATATTGATTGTTGGTCCAAGTAAAATTAAATTCCAGACAATTTCAACTTTTTCTGTGCTTATGATGATGTTGCTGATTGGTCTCGTTGGGAAGATTTTTGCTTTCTTTGTATTGAGGTGTAATCCATACTTATGGCTGTAGCCTTTTATCTTCACCTTTAAGTGCTTCAAGCCTTTTGCTTTCAAAAAAGTAAGATTGTAATATTTAAATATTACAGATTGTTGGAGACTTCCTACAATCCCAATGTCACTGTCTTCTGTCTAGCTTCTCGGATTGGTTCCTAAGCACACAGAGTGAGTGAGTATGGTGTAAACATATAATCCAGACAGACATATACTTTTGATAATTTTACCCCACAGAGAATGTCCCCATTATGTTCCAATAACTTCACCTTGTTCCATGTACAGATTCCCCAAGTGATTACTCTGGAATTCCCATTTTTTGGGTAATTTTATTCATAATATTTTAATCCAGATAACTGAATGTTTTTGAATATTCAGTGAAATACAAATAAATATATTTCTGGTATGCTTTATTTTCAGCCAAGATGCATCTGACACTGCAATCAGATCCTTTGTTTCATATTTCGTGAATCTGGCTTGAATCTCTAGCAGCTCCCTGGTGACGCTTCACGGCAACTGTTTTAGAATTATCTTTAGCAAAATTTTACTTGTGTATGAACTTAGTGGCAGTTTTCAATCATTCTAATATTCTGTAAGATCACCTTTGTCAAGAATGGGCACAAATATTGGTTTTATCCAACCTGTTGGCCAAGTAACTGTCTTCTAAATTTCTTGGTTTAAGAGATGTCGTAGAGCCTCCTCCCTTGAAGGCTTTGAACTTGTATTTCTTTCCTGCTGGCCTCTTTGGTCTATTAAAAGCTTTACTGAGCTTCCCAGCTCTCAGCTTTATTTAGGAATATTCAGATTCCCTTAAGGAAAACTAGCCTCAATGGCGGGTTATTTCGCTGATGTTTTCTCTTCTCAATTTTAACTTCTTAATTCTTTACTTCCATGTCAGATTTCCAATGCATTCAAACAGACTTTTAAAGCATATCAACCACTTTTATTAGTTGCTATAAGCTGGAAAGATGTTTAGTCTACCCCTATTAGTATCAGAACTCCCTACCACTGATTTTTAGAAATCCAATAAGTGTGTGCATTACAAAAAAACATTTCATCGATTTATAATCCATATCTGATGAGTTATATTTAATATTCTATTTAATATTCTACATTTTGCAATCTATAACTAATATTTTCCAATCCAAATTACTTGGAAATTTAAATCTGTGGGGGTTTTTTAATCAGCCTCATATATGGTGGATTATTTCTAATGTTTATTATTTATTACATCATTTCATGTTTTATTGAACTTTATCTCTGGGGATCATGAGGCCCAAACATAGGGATGCTTTTCTTAAGAAATAGTATGTACTTGATCCAACTGTGTACTATTGGATGTTACCAAGTCTGGAACATTCTCATATACTGTATTCCTACGCAAATAACACGTGTGTTTTATGTTTGCCAATTGCTCCCTCCCCCCGGGAGGTATTTTCAGGAGCTTTGCTGTGCCAAATTCTGTTTTTCTTTGTAAGTTATTGTAAAAAATAGCATAACACATTTACAAAAAATACTTAACAGGGGAAAGGAGCATTTGGCAAATAAACATAGAAAACAATGTATTTGCAAAAAATACAGTAATATCCAAGTGTATTTTTCGGACTGCTATTACATATATTTGGAACTGTGACTTGAGTGATAGTGGCTCTATGGGCTCTCTCTTAAGAGGCTCTACTATTATTACTGGTGTTATTTTCCTCCTAATCTATTAATAAAGATGGTTAGGTTTCTGATAGACTTCCATTGCTCATAGATAGGTGTGTTTTTTTTAGCACATTTTACCAATGTTTTAGCCACTTTAAAGCACCAGAGTAAGGAACCTCACATTTCAAATGGTCTTTCATAGAAATGTAGTTGTAAATACATTCCCTAGATTTTCTGAATGAAGAAAGCAAAGCAAAAACAAAACAAAACAAAACTAAAATCCCCAGAAACTGAAAACACCCAATAGCAGATGAAATAGCACATTAAGAAATGCAAAATTACTCTTTAAGGTAGAAATTATACTTACAGGGGTCAGACTTATGAAGTATCTAAGAAACTGTAGTTAATATTGTCTGAAAGACTGAATTGACAATTAAATCAAAGATGGCTAAGAAAATGTCTCTTCGATGTACTTGGCCCAGACACTACCAGTTTTGGACCTTGGCCTAAACCCAAGTGCATTGCTAAGATATTTTATTATGACTATGAGCTAAATTTCCCAATGTAGTTTGACAACATGCAATTTTGCATTCATGTGGAATGCATAGCATTATGTGGAGTTCCTGGGTGCTACATAGAGTGAACCTGCTTGGCTGCTAAGTGAAAGATTGGTGGGTCAAGCCTACCTAGTGATCTATTTCGCACACACAAAGTCCCCAAATCGCACACACACCCTCCTGTTCTGACTTCAGTGGGGATGCCACGAGTCGGAATTGGCTTGAGGGCAAATGGCATAACACTATGACTTGCAACCACTCCTATTTTAAGCCACATGGCTCAGGACAGCCTTTGTTCCATGTGCTCCTTTTTTTTTCTCTTCAAGATGCAGAAACTATCTTTACAATGTATTGAAAATGATGGTCACAGAGCAAGATTCTCCTAATCACATTAAATTGAGGGAGTTAGGATAAAGGATCGGTTCTTTAAATTAGATATTCCAAAAGCTAAAATTAGCAGTACTCATGATTCAGAGAACAAAAGTTACTATTAAAACATTGTGCAGAAAATGCTTCCATCACTAATCTATATTATATGATGATGAGAGAAATGAGGTGAAATAGAAGATAAATGAAAAAATCAATGGTAATTTCTGTCTTCTTACTAAATACGAGTCGATTTGTATCATCACTATTAGCATCTAAGTATAAATGGAAAAGACCAGGTCTGGAGGGAAGTTTCAGTGAATTTTATGGCTCAATGTAGGCAAAGTGCAGAACTTAATTCCATAGATTTTCACAGTATTCTCTCCATACTCAGACTAGATACTCAGCAAGTTCCTTCTATATATCAAGGGAAAAAATGCTGCAGGAATAAATTTCTTATTTAATTTCTACTATTCTTTTAAATGGCATTTTGCAGAATGCATCTGGGTGTACAGCTAATGACCCATGAGCAATAAGCAACTGTTTAAGTAAAATGCACTATGAAAAAGCTTTTACCAAACAGCATTTTAATATTTTAAATAGATTTTCCATTGCAGGCTCTTTGTAACTGGATTAGTTCTCTGATGTGTTCTGACAGAGCTGTGGTTAGGGATACTCCATTAACTTGGTCTGTCATCTGATTTTCCCTAGTATCCAGCAGAACACCCTTATATTTCATAATTTGTATTGCTATCAGTGCTGATTTGTAAATGTGCAAATTATAATTAACAACGGCTACTACTTCTATTAAATATTAAATCATTCTTGCAGCTTATATTTTCCACAGCAGATGGAGCCCTGTGGTATGCAAATCGGCTTTCCTTATATTGTCAGCAATTTTTACCTATGTTTCAGCTTGTAGGACACATTTTCCCTGTTTGCTTTATGTTTTCCATAGCATTTAGGTTAATATTTATTTATTGCAGATTCTCTTTCTACCAATAAGAATTTCATGGACTATTACATCCCAGCACTGTGGTTTTGTTTCCCTTCATTAATAGCTCCTTAATCATCTAGCTTGCTTGTAAGTACAAGAGCCTGTTATTGGTACTGATGCTGCAGTATTGCATAAGAAGCATTTCGTTACATTTTAATATGTACAGCAGAAGCAAAAATGTTGGGTACACTATCATAGTTTTTAATTTGAAATCCAATCTATGTGCACATTTCCTCCCCCCCAGAATAAGCAAAAGCATTTAAGGTTTTATATTGTACCTTAAACATCCTATTAAATGTCATCAGCCGATTCAGGAAAATGTATTGCAAAAATATTAGAGAAGTATAAAATGTGTAAATGTAATAGATGCTTAGGACATGGAGAGGAATGTAAAAGTCCAACATTTATCAGGTAACCATAAAGCACAGAAAAACACGGATAGAAAGTAACATTCTTATGATATATAGTATCTTAAGCATGAACTCTTATTTCTGATATTTATTGCAGTGATGTTGTATTAAAACACACTAATCCAGAATTATTACAACCTTTCCTAACTGTGGCTTCCTACTCTATGAATATTTTAGTTGAGGTGCAAGTCCTAACTTTCTTAACAATGAAAGGAGAGATACTCTTTAAACCCGACTGGAATCGGAAGGTTGTGTTTCCTTGACAGGTTTTTAATGGCAAGTTAAGACTGCCGGAGAAACTGTAGAACTCGAAGGCATTAACTGACAAATTAAGCAAAGAGTAATGAAAACTTGGATGTGTTTGAATCATCATTCATTGAACTGTAATTGCCTTAGCAGCACAAAATTAAATTGTAACAAGTAAGGGTCTTGACACTTCCCGCAATTTCTAGAAAGTTTGTGCACGCCATGGAGGATAAATTGCAGTCACATGAAATACTGGATGTGAGTCTTTTCAATTGATTCGTGTTACTTTTTTTCTGGAAGCAGGCTTCCAATAAGACATAGAAGGTTATTACAACAGCTTGCCTTTTAGATCCTGAACATTGAAGAATTTTGGTCGGTGGCAGACGATGCCAATATAAGCAGGGTCATGTTCAAAGTATAGGGTCTGTCGGCCTATGAAAACAGAAATGACTTACCAACGATTCCTTCTCCTCCCGCACTCACCTCCAGAGGGAGGGAAAATGAGCAGGCCTAGGCAGGAATGATTGTCTAGATTTCGCCTTTATGGTGTCGTGTAGGTCCAAGTGGAAACAAGTTCGTTTGGTTGAGATGGGACAAGGCAAGAAGGCCTAAGGAAGGAATCACCAGTATCACGTTTCTTTTCCCTGCACGAGATACCAGGTCTGGATTTTGTGGTGGTTGGGCTTTGTTTTTCAATGGGATAGGCACCAGAAAGCATTAAGGGTCTGGGGCATCAGAGGAGAGCATCTCTGGCAACCCATGGCCACCCCCCAGAGACAAAGCAGAAAGAGTACACAGGACCCTCGAAAACAGAATTGTGGAGCACATGGAAAATACCGTGTGGAGCGCATAAGAACAGTCTGCACACGCTCTCTCTGAGCTTTCGAGTTTGTGAATTCCCCACTAGATGATGCCTTGGCTTTGGGTAGGAAGCTGTGATGAACGTTTGAGTGAGAAAATATGTGTCTGAGTCAGAGCATCTGTTTTCATTACTTAGTTTGCAAGAGGACATTGCGAGTCAAGGAAATGAGTGGGCTTTATCCTGGAAAAGATCCAGCGGGAACTGGATCTTCTTAAGAAGACAAAGGAAGAACCAATTTTGGTAGCTCTGCGAGAGGAGCGGTGGGCAAGACGGAGTGGGGTGAAGACCCTGCTGAGAGATGGTGAGGTCCACTCAACTGGAGGCGCTGCAGCCACCCTAGGCAGCATCAAGTCTCCGCTCCTAGTCTGCTGGTCACCAGTTTATAAGACTTCCAATACAAAACGTGCAAGAGGAGATGCCCTCAGGAGAATGCCTTCACCTTGAATAGCCACGGGTTGCCTGGAGATAAGACCCCTACAGAGCCTCGGTACACACTTTGTATGAGGGGGATTCACGCAAAACCCGGTGCCATAGAATTGATTCTGATTCATAGCACACTGGCAGCATAGGGAATATACATTGGTGTTGAGCTGCTAACTGTATGGGCAGAAAAACTAGCAGCTGCTCCACAGGAGCAAGATGAGGTTATCTGCTCTCATAAAGAGTGACAGTCTTGGAAACCTGCCGGGGTAGTTCTGCTACTTGTCCTCTAGGACATGAGAGGAGGGGCGCAATGGGAACAAAAGGAAGCCAGACCCTGGCCTTAGGGCTTCAGAATCAAAGTTTAGTAAGCAGTCTCCATAATGATTCATAAACGATGTTCAGAAGGACAGGAAATCTATATGTTTATATACTATTCAACGAGTTTGTGCAATGTGGAGCTTGGAAAAATTAAATAGAACCTAGTACAACTAGGTCGCTGACTTTGCATTGGTTCTGGTTCTGCAGACCTTTTGTTCAACAGCACAAAGCACGGTCAGATCCTGAGTAACCCTCAGGGATCAGTGGGTTCAAGTCCATCGTGTGCACTGTGTAACCCTCAGGGATCAGTGGGTTCAAGTCCATCGTGTGCACTGTGACAGCACCCCCTAGCCCTTGCCGATCTTCTTCAGCGCAAACAAATCACGCCACGAGCAATCATCCCTCTCGATAATGTATGCGAAACAAGTGAGTCAGACTCTTCTCTCTTTATTGGTTCATTTTGGAAGTAGCTCACCAGATTTGTCTTCCTAGCAGGTTTTAATCTGATTATTAGAAACTAGCCAACCAACCAACCAAACAGAAACCTGCCGCTATCAAGTCAATTCTACTTTAATAGATTCTGCTTTTTAAGACTAAATATTTTTACTAGAGATGAGCATGTTCTCTGGAAAATTTGTCTTGAGAAAACTTCTAGGCAATTTTTTTTTCTTTTTCCTTCTTTCTTTTATGGCATGACCTAACTTATTGCAAAATCCCGGAGCTACTATCTAACTGCTGAAGATTGACGATGTACCTCGGTATGTTCAAGGCTCTGAGAAGTCCTGTAGAGAAAAGCCTGCTTGACTTTGTTTTACTCAGCATTTCCTCAATGAGTCGTTCTTTTGTGCATAACATTCCAGGGAACTCGTTTTCCAATTAGCGCAATTGTCGAAGATGGGGAGGGGGCCCGCTGCTGTAGACATCTGCTTGTGCTCTAATTACCTTAGTGGAAAAGAAGGGAGAAAATGTGCTGCACACCAATGTGGCAGCACCAATGAGATCGCCCACTTTTCATTCATTCATTTATTCATTGTGAATTTACTGAACACCATCCATGTAAAAAAGACGGACTCAGGAATGGGGAAGCGCAAAAAACAAAGCAAGACAAAACCAAATGTAGTTCCTGTGTCTTGAGGGGCTTATAGGCTCATTGGAAAGCAGATAATGAAATCATTGAGCCTGTGCATAAGTGACTAAATCCACGGTCAGCAGTGAGAAGCCATCTCCATTTTCGTGGTTGAATCATGACTTCAAGGATTTTGAAGGTGGTACTGAACGCAGATGACTGCTATCTTTTCTCAGCCACAGTGGTTGAAAATGTCCAAGATACGTTAAATGGGCAGACAAAAGCATTGGCTGTCCTTCTTCGGATACGGATTAATTTGTTCTCCTGGCCGTCCGTGGTCCTTTCGGTATTCTTCACCAACACTGACATTTAAGTGCACCAGATCTCCTGCCATCTTCCTCGCCATTGCTCTGCCACATGACTCGAGTCAGCGCATATTAGTCCTCAAAGTGACAGCTTTGCTCTTGAACTCTTTCAACGGTTTTGGACAACAGACTTTTTCCAATGCCATGCAATATTTGCTTTCCTGACTGCTGCTTCCCTAGGCATTGATTGTGGATCCAAGTGAAATAAAACAATCTTGAAGTGATGAGATGAATTAAAACAATGAGTGTCTTTTTAAAATGCAAAATTCGACACTAACATTAGGCAATGTTTTATTTTCATTGCTTTTATTTTAACACCCCCAAGAAAACAACAACCAAAATAGCTATTGCCATCAAGGACATGCTAACTCATAGCCACCCTTTAGCCCAGAGTAGAATTGGTCCTTATGGTATCCGAAATCATACATCTTTATGGGAACACTCCGCCTCATTTTTCTTTCTATGAGTGGCCGATGGGTTTGAACCATTACCTTTATAGTTAACATCCCAATACTTAACCCACAGAGCCACCAGCCCGTTTAAAAATTTGTTTTTATTACTGTTGGGTGCCATAGCGGCAGGTCTATCTCATAGTGATGCAACAGAAAGAAACACTGCCCTGCCCTGTACCATCCTCACAATTGTTCTTATGTGTGACTCCATCCATGTAACCATTGCGTCAATCCTTCTTGTCCAAAGTCTTCCTATTTTTGGCTGCCCCCTAATTTACAAAGCATGATGTCCTTCCCCAAGGACTGATGTCTCCTGAAAACATGTCCAAAATATATGAAGGACGTCTCGCCATCCTGACCTCTAAGGAACATTCTGCCTGTACTTCTTCTAAGACCAATTTGTTTGTCCTTTTGTCAATTCATGGCACTTTTCATACAGTTCACCCCATAGTTCATATACACCAATTCTTCCTTGGTCTTCTTAATAAAAGTATTGAATCAATGAACTGGGAACTCTTTTATAGGCTCTACATTGGCATTTGTTTTCTTTCTTAATTCACACACCAATCCTAAGAATTAGAGGCTATAATTATTCCACTTTGCAGATGAAAAAGCAGGGGCTTAGAGATTTAAAATCACAGATTTAAGTCAAAGACTGAGAATCTTCAGTGGAGTAACTCTCTATCACGGTCATCCGCATTGGAACGGATTGATTGATTCTTTCATTCAACCAGCATTACTAAATATATACAATGTGGCACATATTGCTCCAAACTCTGGGTCAATAGCAGTGCACTAAGTAAATGGATTAATCTTACAGTTCGTGAAAGCTAAATTCCAATGATCTTAGAAAGACTGTGAAATGATAAATATGCAAATCATACAGAGTGATACAATTAGATAGCATGAGTACTCTGAAGGAAAACCATCACAGGGTCAGGGGTATTCAGAGGGGAGGGTGTTAAGTAGAATTGGAAACAATGTGGATGAACTTTGGCCAGGTGAGGTGGTACCTGCTGAGAACCAGTGCAAGGAGAGGGAATGCACCCCATGAATGGTGCAGAGAATTGTTCGAGTCGGAGGTGGCAGTGCAAAAGTCCTGAGGTGGGAATGTGCTGGGTATGTCTGAGAACTGAGTATGACCAGTGGGACTGGGCTACATGAAGTTAGGGGAGGGTAAACGATGTATCAGAGAGGCCATGGTGTATAAAGTCTGCAGATTCCAACCTGGGCTCTGGCTTCTGAAATAGCAATCACGCAGGTGTTTCAAGCAGAGGAGTGATAGGACTGGGTTACTTTTCAAAGGATCCCTCTGGTTATTCTGCTGAGATTGGACTGCAGCGGTTCAGGGTGAAGGCAGAGAGATCAAAAACTGCTCGTTCCTGGTACAGAATGAAGTGAATTAGAACATGCTTCCAAATCTCATTTGGTGTGCATTAAACTTGGTTATTTCATTTCCATATAGCAAAATAAGTAAGCTGGGGAGGCCTTTGGAACACCTATTTTTCTTGGCCAAATATTTTCTCCTAGCATCTTGAAGTCATTTATTTGGCCATGCTGGTGCTATAACCAAAATGAGTTTTTCTATAATAGTGACATAAATCCTGGAATTCCAATAGAGCATTGGATTAACTAGGACCTGTTTTTTTTAAAGGGTGGTGTATTCCAAACACTTCTTATCAAAATCAGGTAGTAATTTGAAAAAGATCATCTATTCAGACTCCATCTGGAGGCATAATATAGATTAATAGTATAATATTATTATTAAAAGTCATATCTTACTATGCAGACATCAGGATTAGTGCCATGATCTTTTGAAAGGAAGACATAGAAAACTGACACGATGGGAACTGGAAATCATTTAAAAGATTCTTTAATCATTGATATTATAATTCCCAACCCTCGATCCAACCTCTCCTCAATGAGGAATTTGACGCTGTTGTTCTGTTTGAGCTGATGGAACAGAAAATCACACAAACTGGTAGTAAGCTCATTTATGGAAATTTGAGCAAATTTATGGACCGTGCTTAGGTTAATGATAGAGCAGAAATGCTATTAAAGCAGAATACTATTAGTTGATCCACCGGTGGCATGCATTAGGGATACTTGAAAAGTATTACAGTAGTGAAGAATTGCTTGGTTTTAGTTCGTCCCACTATTAAGATTTGTGGGTGTTTTATATGAACTCATGATTCTCTCACTCACCCTCGAGAATGACTCAGATCTCCATAACCTATAAGAGACATCCTTGAGAAGGCTTTCTGTTAATGGAACGTGACTACCCTGTTTTCTTTCAAAATGCCATGCAGTTACTTTGAAATCACAGGTCCATTCTGTGACCAGGAACCATCCTCTATTGGGATGCAAGCGGCCCAGTTTATTGGAAATGCGAATCATGTTTTCTGGATTTGCTGCAAGGTTCATTAGTACATCATGGCTGGGGGTTCACAATGAGATGAAGAGAATGACGGGCCAAGGAATGTGTGGATCAACATAAAGTGTTCTCCTTCATATTTGATGGATCTTTTGCCAACAATTGACCATTGGATTCGTGTGGGGATATTCTCAGAAAATGAGTCAGTTGCCTGTTGGAAATATTTGGGTTTGGAGTCTGGAGGATAGGCCAAAGAAACCAGTGAGGCAGAAAAGTTCTCATTCTCTTGAGAACATGGTCAGAAATTTCACAAGAAATAGAAAATGCAAATGTATCACATGTATAGTTACCTAAAATGTAGCCTGGTTTTAAAAGGAAGTGGTTAAGAGGGTATAAATGTTAGCATTCCATTGTCATCTCTGCCACCAGAAATCTCCAGCCTCCTATTTTCCTACCATACGTTTCCTAATGATGCTTCTGTTGATAGAAAGCTCCAGTCACTTTTTATTAATGGAAGCTGTGACTTCTTCCCACTTCCTTTCCATCGGCACAGCATTTACTGATTAAGGATGCTGGGGGAGTCAGAATATTCCTTGCATAATGATTGGTTACTTGGAATGGGCACCAGCTCTTCCTTTGTGATAAAGAACAGTGTATATAAATAAGGGTAAGAGATTTTCTTGATGTTCAAGGTCTTTGGTATCTGAGTTTACAGATTATAAATTTCCGAGACTGCCTCCTAGAATAAGAACTTATACTGATGTCCTTAGAAGTTTTATATAAAAAATTAACAGCAGAAAAGTGCACTATTATTTATCATTATTTCTTTTTATTGCTCTGAAGATAATTTGGTACATAAAGTATTGAAGTTCTGAATTTCCCCAACAATTCATTTTCACATAGATGTTTATCACATCTCTGGATACTGTCTTCCTCTAGCATAAGAGTTTTCATCTTCCATGGGTAAATCAACATCTTCATCCATACTGCTCATTCAGCGTCTGTAAAGTCAGCCTGGATTCTCATTAAGTGTAACGAATATGTGATTTTCGTTTATGATTTTAACGGGTGTTTCTGAAATTTCTACACAGCATCTGGCCAGGAAATTGTGTCTGTGAATCAGAATCACCTCACTTAATTTTATTTTTCTTCTGCACATTCACTTCTCCAACCCTTTCCGAACAAACAGGATTTCTTTCTAGTCTAAATCTTAGATCCCAGCCCTGCCTCTTGTATAGATTTTTGGTTTAATTTTGCTTTTCGTGGAGCATGTGGTTCAGGGAACAATGGAAGGAAAGCATGTACTCATTCATTGCTCATAGCCACTACATCACAGCTTCTAAGTCACTGCCATGCTTTTCTCAGTGTGTTAGACTGGGATTTCCAGAGAAGTAAACCCAGTGAGATAGACAGAACTTTATATCAAGCAAAAACCCTCACACACTAGAGAAGCAAGTACGTTTATTCCCGTTCAGGTCCTTGAGTCCAATGTTAAGCTTGAGGCTTCCCTGGCTTGGGTAACTGGGGGGGGGGCTGGCAAACCAGGGGGCAGGAAGATGAACCAGAATGCAGGAGGAACCCAGGCTGGTGCATGCAGACATAGATGCAGGCATGGTCAGGAGGTCAGGCGTGTGGCTTCAGAGGTGAATGAAGTCAAGTTCAGCAGGACAGAAAGTAGCTTGGATGCTCCTGTGAGCAGCAGGTAATAAGGTAGGTGGTTGGTTCAAGTCTAAGGAACAGAGGTTGACAAACTAGATATAAGATCCAGGGGCAACAGAAAAGCAAACAAGCTTACCACAGCATCCACTTATATTGAGTAGGCCACTCCCTCAAGGAACCTCACAGAGAATCCCATCTTGGAGGTGATTACACTGTATTAGGTCACCTCGTGGAGGATTGTGAGGCCTTCACTGTCAGACCACTAGTTCCTGACCCAGTCACGTTGACACAAAGCCTCACTCTTCCACTCACACTTGTCGAAGACCCTCCGAGATGTTTTTTTCACGATGTCTAACTTCCGTCCCTTTCAGTTTCTCAATCCTGCAGTTAGAACGATCTTTTTAAAACAGCAGATATGACTTGGCTTAAATCCCTTCTTTTTATTCTCGGGATAAACATCAAATTCCTGAATAAGGTTCACAGACTCCAGATCACCTACCTATCCCTTCCACCCTCTATACACGCACCATGGTATTGTGCTTTCGGGTCCCCACTGTCTTCGATATGTAGTCATCTGTGGTGCATCTTCCCTTGGCCTGAATCACAACTCCATCAACGTGTGGCAGAATGTATCTGACTCATCTTTCACATTTCTGCTTGAGCTCTCCTACCCTGACAAGCTATTTCTGTCATTCACTTACTGTGCAGTCCTATGCTGTCCCACATTTAACCTTTTTAAATGGCCACCAGACCTGTAAACACTACTTGTCTGTCAGTTTGTCATCTGTGGTGGCTTGTGTGTTTCTGTAATCCTGGAGGCTATGACCCTAGCATTTCAAATACCAGCAGGATCATCCAGGTGAACAGGTCTCACCAGGGCTTCCAGACTAAGGACAGACCACAGAGAAAAAGAATAAGCGGTCCACTTCTGAGGCCTTAGCACAGAAAAACGTTTTGGACAGAGTTGAAAAATTTTCAGATACTGAAAGCGTCATGAATAGAAGCAGAAGATGAAGCCCTCCTGTCAGAAGGCACTAAAATGATTACTAAGAACTACCTTCTCAAAGTAGAGACGACAATGGAGTAAAGCTTATGGGAGTAAGCTTTCAGAACCTTCATTTGCTGTTGAGACATTGCTCAAAATAGGAAGAAACAACTGCACATAGCTAATAATCAGAACTAAGAATGTACTGGGTATGACTCTAGGAAAATTGGAAATTATGGAAAATTAAATAGAATACATAAAAATGTACATTCTAGGTGTTAGTAAGCAGAAATTGATTGGCATTGGTCATTTTGAATGAGAAAAGCCAATGGTTTACTATGGTGGGAATGATACAATAAAAATAATGTTGCATTAATTGTCAAAAGACATGTCAAGATCTATCTTGAAGCACAATGCTGTCTATAAAAAGATTATAGCTATCCACATTCAAGAAAATCCAATCAATAAAACTATAATTCAGATTTAGGCACCAGTCGTAAAAGGTTGCGATGAAGAAATTGAAGAATTTTACCAACATCTTCCTTCAAAAATTGATCGAATATGCCATCCACTAAGATGCATTGATAATTATTAGAGATTGGAATGTAAAAGCTAGAAACAAAGAGGAAAGAACAGGTTTTGAAAAATATGGCCTTGATCATTGAACCAGAACCAGAGACTACGTGATAGAATTTTGTAAGACCAAGAACTTCTTCATTGCAAATACCTTTTTCTTTTCTTTTTTCCCTTTACATCTTTTCTTTAAGCATTTTATTAGGGGCTCATACAACTCTTATCACAATCCATACACACATCAATTGTGTAAAGCACATCTGTACATTCCTTGCCCTCATCATTTTCGAAGCATTTGCTCTCCACTTAAGCCCTTTGCATCGGGTCCTCTTTTTTTCCCCTCCCTCCCCGCTCCCCCCTCCCTCATGTGCCCTTGATAATTTATAAATTATTATTTTTTCATATCTTGCTCTGTCTGATGTCTCCCTTCACCCACTTTTCTGTTGTCCATCCCTCAGGGAGGAGGTCACATGTAGATCCTTGTAATCGGTTTCCTCTTTCCAACCCACTCACCCTCCTCTCTCCCAGCCTCGCCATTCACACTCCTGGTCCTGAAGGTATCATTGCCCTGGATTCTCTGTGCCTCCAGCTCCTATCTGCACCAGTGTACATCCTCTGCTCTATCCAGACTTACAAGGTAGAATTCAGATCATGATAGTTGGGGGGAGGAAGCATTTAGGAACTGGAGGAAAGCTGCATTCTTCAACCGCCCACGTGGGCTTCTACAGATGGAAGGCATAGAAACCAAATAGATTATATCTATGAGAAGATATAAGAGAGAAGCTAAATCTTAACTGCTAAAACCAGGCCAGGGATTGATTGTGGAACAGGCTAACAATTTCGCTAATATAAATTCAAATTAAAGCTGGAAAAAAGAAGCCAAACATAGCAGGAGAGCAAAAATCCAACCTTGGGCACATCCCACCTGAATTTCATAACAGAGTTGATGCATTTAGCATGAATGACAGAAGACCTGTTGAGCTTTGGGGTGATATCAAGAACATAATTTATGAAGAAAGAAAAAGATCATTAAAATGACAGGAAAGGAAAGAAAAGATCAAAGTGAACGTCAGAAGAGACTCTGAAACTTGATCTTGGAGTAGCTAAGGCAAATTGAAGAAATAATGAAGTCAAAAAGCTCAGCAGAAATGTTTAAAGGACAGCACGCGAAGCCAAAGTACACTATCATAATGAAATGGGCAAAGACACAGAGCGAGGAACCCTAAAAGCAAGAACATGCTCAGCATAGCTTAAGATAATGAAAATAAATTTAAAAGATGAAAAAAACTAAAACAATGTCAAGCTTTGGATTGCAACACTGAAAGATTCTATGGAAAAATTATTGAATGATGCAGGAAATATCCAAAGAAGATGGAAATAATACACAGTCACTGTAGAAAAAAAAACCAGTCGACATTCATCCGTTTAAGTCATAGCATATGAGCAAGAAGCAAAGGTACTTAAGGAAGAAGTTCAAGCTACACTGAAAGCATTAGCCAAAAAACAAGGCGCAGTCAATTGATGGAAGGCTAACTGAAATGTTTCCACAGCTGAGGAAGCACTCACTCTTTTTTTTAAAACATTTTATTAGGGGCTCATATAACTCTTATCACAATCCATACATATACATACATCAATTGTATAAAGCACATCCGTACATTCTTTGTCCTAATCACTCTCAAATCATTTGCTCTCCACTTAAGCCCTCCACATCAGGTCCTCTTTTTTTCCCCTCCCTCCACGCTCCCCACTCCCTCATGAGCCCTTGATAATCCACAGATTGTTATTTTGTCATATCTAGCCCTATCCGGAGTCTCCCTCCCACCCCTTCTCTGCCGTCCATCTCCCTGGGAGGAGGTCACATGTGGATCCTTGTAATCAGTTCCCCCTTTCCAACCCACTCACCATCCACTCTCCCAGCCTCGCCCCTCACACCCCTGGTCCTGAAGGTATCGTCCACCCTGGATTCCCTGGAAGCACTCACTCTTATAGGGTATGAGATTTAGAAGACAGCCCCTTGGTTAATTGACTGGAAGAAATCCATATTTTTGCCAATTCCAAAGAAAGTGTTCATGTCATGGAACAATATCATTGACCATCGGGGGTAGCCATCTTGAATTTTTGTTATATGCTTTTTCTTGGTTTTAGGTAGATAAAGCCAAGGATTGATGAACCTCTAGAGACAGCAGGTAGGATAAGGGTTCCTGGCAGATCCAGTAGGGGGAGGAGCACCCAGGGAAGCTGATCTCAAGTTGTTCAAGAAGAGAATATTTTGTAACCAATTGTGGTAGCAATTGTACACTACTGCTTGGTGTGATTGAACTATGCAATGATATGATATCTGTATGAGCTCCCAATAAAATGGTTTTGAAATTTTGTTGTTGTTGCTGATGATCATTCAACTATGGTTACAGCAGTACATTATCAGGGAGCTGCCAGAGGTTCAGGATGGGTTCAGAAAAGGATGTGGAACAAGCAATATCATTGCTGATGTCAGATGGAACTTGGTTGAAAGCAGAGAGTACTAGAAACATGTTTACTAGCGTTTCATTGACTATGCTAAGGAATTCGACTGTATGAATCAGAATAAACTGTGGAAAGCTTTGAGAAGAATGAGAATTACAAAGGAACCTATCCATGGATAAAGAGACAGTTGTGTTAACAAAACAAAAGCATACTGCATATGGTTTAAAATCAAGAAACGTGTGCATCAGGGTTGAATCCTCTCAACAAATATATTCGATCTGTATGCTGAGCAAACAATCAGAGAAGCTGAATTATATGAAGAAGAATGTGGCATCAGGATTGGAGGGACACTTATTAACAACTTGTGAGGCAAAGATAGCATAATTTTGCTTGCTGAAAGTGTGGAAGACTTGGAGGACTTGCAGATGCAGACCAAATATTGCAGCCTTCAGTAGAGATTACAGCTCAATGTAAAGAAGATCAAATTCCTCACAACGGGACCAATAGGCAACATTATTATAAATGGAGAAAAGATTGACTTTGTCAAGGATTTCATCTTCCTTGGATCCATCATCAGTACTCATGGGAGCAGCAGACAAGAGAAAAAACAAAGCATTACATTGAGTACATCTACTGTGTGAGAGCTCTGAAAAGTGGTGCCAAAACAAGGCTGCTACTGTGAGCAAGGATGTTACCATGGTGCGCCTCACCCAAGCCCTGGTACTTTCCATTGCCTCATATGCATGCGGAAGTTGGACACTGAATAAAGAAAACTGAAAACAGATGGATGCATCTGAATTGGTGAAGAATAATGAAAGTTCTATGGAATGCCCTCAGAACAAACACGTCTTCTTAGAAGAAGTACAGCTCCTTAGAGGCAAGAATGGTCAAACTTGGTCCCTTGTACTTTGGACATGTTGTCAGGAAAGACGAGTCTCTGGAGAAGAACATCAGGCTTGGGTAAAGTAGGGGACAGGGGAAAAGAGGAAGAGCTGTGACATGATGGATTGACACTGTGGCTGCATTGATGGGCTCAGACATAAGAACAATTTTGAAGACGGGACACCACCAGGCAGTGTTTTGGTTAGCTGTACATACAATATGAGTAAGAACTGATGATGACACCTGAGAACAACATACCTGTAACCTTTTGTTTCATGTCCATATTCACGACTAGATGCTATCTTTGGGAGGCCAGTATGCATATCTAGGTTATTTATTGCTCAATCTTTAGCATCTTGCACAAAATAGGGGTTTGGGTATCTGGTAGCCAGATAATAAATGCGTGTGGGCTTCACTTGTGTCCTACCTAATTCTGCTATTGTTCTTATTCCACTCATATCATTCGCTCCGCGGTCCACTCATGTGCACATTCACCCCTTACAGCCTGATAGCACAAGGGCTCTTCCTCGAGGAACCAGTTACTCACCTTCAGTTAACCAGCTTCTTTGGAGATGCTTTCTGGTGATAATTTTTACCCTCAGGACAAGCTCTTCTTTGCAACGACTGAATCCGTCCCTGTGTGCGTGGAAATATCACTCACCCAGGAGAGGGAGGCTTGAAATCTTGTCTCCCATATGGCATTAGCTGGATTTTGTATTCCTGGCCAAGTCACTTAATCTCTCTAATCATTATTTTCCTAGACCAAAAAATGAGATGATCGGCCTAGACGAAATATCTGAGTTGCACTGTGATACTAAGAAGCTTTTTAGAATACTTTTGTATGGGCTAGCCAGGAGTACATACAGAAGAGACAAAATTGAAAATACATATAGAAGTTCAGCATATCATCCTACAATGAACGATTTTGTGAGAGAAGTCGGGATAGCCTCTGTGTTTCCTTCAACCCGAGCCTCTCGGTCATCATTCGTCTGTGGAATGCCCTGGGCAGCTGTAGCTCAGGGGGAAAGCTGATGATGGACAACCATTAAACAGTCTTCCCTGTGTGGATTAATGAAAAGCCAGGAAAGCATCCAGCCATGTGGTGGGAACTCTGTGTGGGTAGGGTTGGGGCAGGGATGATTATTATTGCCTGAAAGTCAATCCTACTGTCTTTATTTTATATACACTAGTCACATTTCTCAAATATTTCATGTACACTAAGTGAAAGAATTTAGAGTTTAGACTAACTAGTGTTCAAATTCCAGCTGCATCACTTTTTATTGTGTGTGTGCTGAAAGAAAGTGTGTGTGTGTGTGTGTGCTGAAAGAAAGTGTGTGTGTGTGTGTGAGAGAGACAGAGAGAGAGAGAGAGAGAGAGAGAGAGAGAGAGAGAGAGAGAGAGAGAGAGAGAGACTGACTGAACGAGTTTGAAGGTGAAATATTTGATTTCTATAAAGCTCAGTTTTCACTCCCTTCTATATATGAGGGGTACCACCCAAAAAAATCAGAAAAAAACCCGCTGGGTGGGAACTTTTATAATATGCATTTTCCCCTCTAGATGAGCACTGAGCAACTCAATCCGAGTTAGCGCCCCCAGTGGCACTGTCTGGGACAGTTCTCTTTAGTCAGTGAACTTTTTCCATAGAAGCAGTTTCACTCGAACCTAATTTTTTTGTGATGGCTGATTTAAGAAAAGAAGTATGTGGCTGTTAATATTTTTCCTGCTTCAGAAAAATGCCACAGAAACTATTCGATGTTGAACACCGCTGCCAAGGACAGTGTGATGGGAAAAACTCAAGTGTACAAGTGGTTTTCTTGTTTCCAAAATGGGTGAAATGCTGATTGATGACAAAACTCATTCTGGACGTCAGTCAACTTCCTGAATGGAGGAAAATGTTGAGTCACAGTGTATTTGGAGTTTGTTGCACCTGGTCAGACTGTTAATCAAGCTTTCTCTTTAGAGGTTCTGAAAAAATTGCGTAAAAGTGTGACAAAAAAGGCCTGATTTGTGGCAGATGGGGGACTGTTTTGCCACCACAACAATGCACCTGCTCATACAGCCACCTCAGTGTCCCCATTTGGGGTGAAACCCAGCATGCCTCTCTTGTCCCATACCCCTTACTCATCTGACCTCCCTCTGTGCGACCTCTTTTTGTTCTGTAAATGAAGAGGGACATGAAAGGACAGTGATTTGATGATGTAAAAGAGGTAAAGAAAACATGAGGGCAGTGCTGTCAGCCATCCAAACAGATGAGTTTGAACAATGATTCCATGAATGGAATCACACATTTGATATTAAGTGTAACGGAGACTATTTGAAGGTGGTGAGTTTGTTTTGTAAAAAAAAAAACATAAACATATAGTTTTGAAAAATAAAATTCCAGTGTTTTTTGGGGGGTACCCCCTCACACTTAAGAGAGTCATAGCTATTTCATGGTGATGTTCAAGGATTTTGAAGGATCCTATTTATAAGAGGGGAACCCTAGTGGCACAGTGGAGAAATGCTTGGCTACGAATCAAGAGATCAGCTTTTCAAATCAACCAGCCCACTCTTCAGGAAAAGGACAGGGTAGTTGGCTTCGGAACCCCTATGGAGCTGTTCTACTCTGTCCCACAGAGTCAGTCTGAGTCAAAGTCTCTGTGACTCCAGGCAAGGGCTTTCCTCTTGTTGCTGTAAACCCATTCTGCTTTGTATAGGAGCTTCTGCTTTTCACTAGATCATGTTTTTAAACTTAGACCACAACCTGCTTCCACTCTTCCCGAAACAGGGAGTCTCCAGAGGAACTAAGGCAGGGCGTTTAAGGGAGGCCATGATGCAGTTGAAGGGCTTTGGTGAGACTGCTTATGTGTCGGGCTGCTGCAAGGTCAGGAGTTGGAAACTACCCACTGCTCCACGTGAGAAAGACAAAGCTTTCTATTCCCGTAAAGAGTCAGGTCTTGGAAACTCGCCGGGACACTTCTACCTTGTCCCATTGGATCCCTATGAGTGATGGCAGTAAACTTGGGTTTTCCAGTGGTGAAGCTGAGAAGTGCAAGCTGACTTCTCAAGAGTTGCTGATGGACAGTGGATCGATGCAAGGGTAAAGAAAGGGGAAGCACCTGGGTAGCATCTTTTAATTCAGTCGTTCCTCATCGTATACATGTGAGCCAATAGAGACCCCTCGGCACCACCCCCATAACTGTGTGCCTGCAATTTTTATAGGACTGAGAGAGCCAGGACTGAGAGTAGCACCCAGAGTGATCCAGGAAAGCTTAGCCTTTCCCCTCTCCCAAATATGATCTTCTGTGGGGTGTCCTCTTAGGCCAGGCCAAATGAGTTGAACTGAGCCAGGGTAATTAGGGAAGGACATGATATAGTTGATGGGAAAAATGAAATTATTATATCCTGAACTCTAAGGTCTTAATAAATCAGTGATCTCTCCTTTTCTCCCCCCACAGATTTAATTACTAATCCTAACAACATTTTGATATTTTGGGGCTTTAAAAATATAACAGGTGTGGGTACTTAAATATGCTAATGCATACTATTGCCGGAGTGTAAATTGGCACAATATTTCTAGGCGGTGCTTCTGTAAATAGTTTCAGAAACTTTTGTTTTTACACTTTTACTCATTAATTCCAGTTCTAACAGTCTACCCTGAGGAAATGGAACCTGGATGTTGAACAATGATGTATGTTGAAATCTATTTATTGTAGCTTAATTTTTTTAAGGTGGAAAATGAAGCAACTTACATAAATGTCCAAATCTTGTTTTGTTGTCATTGGTTGCCATCAAGTGGATTCTGACTCATGGCAGCTCCACGTGTGACAGAGGGGCACTGTTCCCCAGGATTTTCTTGGCTGTGAACTTAATGGTAGTAGACTGCCAGGCTTTTCCTTCAGAAGGAGAGCTGAATGGGTTCACACTCTCAAACATAGGTATAAAACCAAAGCACTGCCTTTGAATATATTCTGACCTTGTGACACTATAGGGCAGAGTGGATTTTACATAATCTGTTGTCAATTTGAGACTTAAGAGTGAAGGGGTGGAGTTTAGCCTGTCAATCAGGCTGCAGCTTGATAACCTCATCTGGAGGTGCTAAAAAGATAAATTGCTCGCTGGAGGCAGGACACACACTCACTCCCTGTAAGACATTACTGACGATGAGCCTGATGGAGCTACAGTGATACAACCAGAGCTCTGGAGCTGGAGGAGCCACATATAGACCCCTGCAAGCGCTAAGATGCTTCTACCACCAATGGATCCACAAGACTTTTAGCCCACTGGCGGGTGATCATCCTGCATTTGGCATCATTGCCTGTGTTTCGTGAGTCTGAAGAGAAATTTATAGATTGGTATCAGACATATGGGCTAATATCTGATTTATGGACTTGATCTGGACCGCGCTGGGATGTTTTCTTGATATTTAATTGCTCTTATATATAAAGTGCTTTCTTATATCCATATCCATGTCCGTGAAATTGTTTCTCTAGTCAACCCGGACTAAGCAGAGTCAAACTGTTCTGCGGTGCTTCCAAGGCTGTGAATCTTGATGGTAGGAGAAAACCTCATCCATCTTAATTCAAAGTGATTCATGGGTTCAAACTACTGACCTTTTGGTTGGTTACCATGTCAACTTGTAACACAGTACATACCACAAAGGCTCCTTAGGATAGTAGTGAAGAACAATCTGTGCCACCTAAGAACTTGGTCCAAATTTGAATGTTGTTAACATTTCTTGTAGCTTTTAACTTATTTTCTTGGTGATATGAGAATATTTTAATGTTATATGTGGGAGCTTCAAAAAGTTTGCAGAAAAAATGGAATTTAAAAACAATAAAAGTTTTTCATAAAATTTTTTGAAGCCTTCTTGATTATTTTATTTCAGTTAAAAAATCAAACCATATATCCAACTCAATGCTGATTTTCTTCCCTGTGGAATGGTATTTCTGAGTATAAAAGATGTTGCTGTTGATTTCCTAGCATCCACGTCACCCGATTCCCCTACCCACACCAGTTGTAGTAGCCATAGGGTTGTGTGAGATCGACGTTCACCTTGAGGAGCTTGTGGATTCATTTGGCTCAAATCAATTAGTGCAATGCTTTCATTCAGAGGTAGGTGGACATGTAACCCAAGCCCAGTGCATAGCACTTTCTTGACCTTCATGTTTGGTTCAGAGACAGAGTTACTTTTGTGTGGTCTAATTTGAGAGAAGGGAATGATTTTTGCTCAATGGGTGTGTGGGAGTTATCCATTCTGAACACACACAAGGACACAAAAAGTTCTAGGTGATATTGAAAGACATTTTGTGACCCTAAAGGGAAGCTGGTCTTTGGATCCACTGACACCACGGGTGACGGACCTCAAAGAGGGAGCGAGACCTTTTCTGTGTTACCAGTGTCATGTCTTCGAATCAGGCAGTGCTTGCTTCATCTCTGATTTGAGGTGAGCTAAATCATTACCTAGTCCTTTGAGCTAGTTCATGTTGAGGCTTTCATTGTATACAAATAAAGCAGAGTCAAGTTACGCAGAGTGATTTCCATTTATTCTTTATGGTTTTTTAGTAGATTTAAGATGTACTGCAGTGAAAACATATTGCTTTTAGAGTTAGGGGAGATTATTCATTTTTCAAAATTGCTATTAGCTAAAAACTGGCAAAGGTCCATTAGATCAGCACGTCTTGCTCTTTCCTTATGCTCCCCTTTCTCCGTAAGCCCCTACAGTCCTCGCCCCAAATTCCAAGAAGAGCCAAAGAAGCCAAAAAGATGTCAAGGTTTTGCCACTACATTAATTAGGAGATTTGAATTGGGTGAAGCATAACCGACATTCTGTGAAATTGATTGGCAAGTGACTGGCAGGGTTACCTGGTAGCTAACAGGGAAGTCATAGAGATGGGATGGATCTCACTGTTTATCACCGTGTGGCTTCTGCTATATATTGAATCCTGGGAGGATTTACTGTGATCCCGGGCATCTTGAGCTGACAGGAAATGTCCTGTTCAAAGCCAGGATCTAAAACTCCCTTACCTAATTTGGCACTGTAATCTAAAGAAGAAACCCCTTAAGCAATGTGTATCCTAAAAGTTAGAAGTAAATTTACACTAGGCACATATTCATATCTAATAACTCATATCATATTGGTTAGGATACATGAGATGAGAGCCAAGGACGAGGCTGCTAAATCAACAGAGTGCTCCCGGAGGGAGGTAAGCCTGAAGAAAATGGTAAAGGGGGAAAGAGGAGAAGTCCAGAAATCTAGAAAGAAGGTGAATTGGAAATGGAACTGTTGTGTGTTAGATGTCATTGATCAATTCCCACACATAGCGACCCCATGTACAACTGAATGAAACACTGCATGGTCTTGCACTTTCCTTGCAAACGCGTCTATACTTGAACCCATTGTTGCAGCCGCGGTGTCAATCCATCTTCTTGAGGACCTTCCTCTTTTTCGCTGCCCCTCCCTTTTACCAAGCATGATGTCCTTCTCCAGGGACTGGTCTCCCCTAACTTCAAAGGAAGGGGGTGCTGGAAGCCTTATGCATAGAAATGGAAACAGGGGAGCAAAGGAGCCAGTAGCCTCTCAATACGAGCACAGATCGTTACAACCACAGCTTCGGCTGTATCTGTTTAGTGGTAGTCCTCCCTCTCTATTTCCCGCCTCCTTGATCTCTGAGCCTGGCCTATAAGCCCTGTGGGGCACTAGTCACTAGATGTGAAACCTTAGCCAACTGTAGCCCTGAGTCTATCTATAAAAGGGCCAACGGTTAAACCAGAGAACTTCTAAAGAGCCATGGAGTTGCTCTGGTGTCAACTGGGCTCCCAGTGACATGGCGTGTGTGTCAAAAGTAGAACTCTATAGGATTATCAATGAATGCTTTTTCAGAAGTATATTTTTAAGCCTTTTCTTCCAAAGGCACTTCTGCTGGACTCTAACCTTATGGTTAGCAGCCCATGAGTTCACTAGTCAACGATCTGCAACACCCAGGAGCCCCCTACCAATCCTGTTGTTGTTTTATACCAGCTCGTGGATGCTGGCTCATTGTGACCGCACATGTGAACAGAGCTTCCCTGTAGGGTTTTCTAGGCTGTAATTTTTTAAAAGAGAAGATCATTAGGTCCTTCAAGGAACTGGAGTCCAAATCCTCCATGACTGCCCAGGGGATTTCAACTCATAAGGACTTTATAGGACAAAGCAGACCAGTCCCATCGGGCTTCTAGGGGTGTAATATTCCCATTAGCACGTTGTCACACACTTCTCCCGCCTCTTAGCTGCTGGGCTGGAATGCCTTTAGGTTTACAGCCCAGTGCTCACTCAGTGCATCACCAGAGATTCTAGTTCAAGCGTTCGCAAACCAAGCCAAACCAAACTCACTGCCAAGTCAATTCTGACGCGTAGCTCACAACACAGGGTTACAAGGCTATCAGTCTTTATGAGAGCAGATAACCCCCTCTTCCTGGGGCCGGTGGGTTTAACTGCCACCACTTTGCCAGCAGCCGGTGGCACCACCAGAGCCGCTTCTCCTCCTGCTCGCTGCCATCACGACCATTCCGACTCATACCAACCCTGTAGGACAGGGTAGAACTGCCCATGTGACGTTCTGACACTGTAGCTTTAAAGGAGTGGACAGCCCCATCTTCCTCCAGAGGTGCTCACTGATGGGTAG
The DNA here is from genome assembly GCF_050624435.1 of Tenrec ecaudatus. Lineage (NCBI taxonomy): Eukaryota > Metazoa > Chordata > Mammalia > Afrosoricida > Tenrecidae > Tenrec > Tenrec ecaudatus. The sequence continues at coordinate 120,187,678 of NC_134530.1, read as the reverse complement.
CCATTACTTCACTAGAGGGTTTACTACAAAGTGCTACAGTTCGACAATTGGCCCATCCACTTGTCTGTCAGTACAAAGCAGCCAATCAGGAGAGCCTTGAAAGTTTTGGCCCTGGAAGACCCAACAGTGCTCTCAGGGAGACAGGGGACCTTTGAAGCCACCCCTGCTCTGGTTGCAGCTGCTCTGCAGAAGGGGGTGGGGGTGGAGGGTAGAAACCTGGGTTTTAATGAAGCAAATGGTCGCTTTTTAACAAAATTAACTCACAGCTGCAAGCAACAGAATGAAAGCCCATTTTAAAATAATCAGCTGCTCTAGGGGCCTCCTTCTGCTACCAGAACAACTTCAGTCCCAGCCTCCGCAGGCTGCCTTTCAAGGCTGCAGCCTCAGGTACCAACTGTCCAGGGGTGAAGTGGGCCTTCAAGCTGTTGGTTTCGCTGGAGAGGCCGAAAGTTTTATTATCTCGGGGACCCAAAGGCCTCGGCTGTTTGTTGGTCTGTTCTATTATAATTAGGCTGGATTACATAGTTTTGAAAGGCATCTGACAGCTAGTGGGTTGTTTTTATAGGGTCATTTCATTAAACATTAAAAAAATGTTCAGTGATCTTTTAAATTCCATTTAATCAAGAATCCTTATTTTATAAAAGTAATAAAATATGAGCCCATGCAGACATGGAAAGTAGCTGGAGACTAAGGCCAGAAATCATGTTAGTGTTTGAATTCCCACCTACACTCGGTACATTGATTTTTAGATGAGGACACTGTATATTTAGAGGTTTGTTTACAATATTCTGCTTACTCCACCGCTGTGTATCTGCATATGAATGTCTGCGTGCTATTGCAGTTGCTGACAGAGCCCTGTAGTGGCATAGTGATTATATGTAGGGTTACCAAATGCAAGGTCAGAAGTTCAAAACCACCAGCCTCCAAGTACAGGAAACGATGAGGCATTCTAGTTGTGAGAAGAAGTACAGTCTCAGAAACCCACACGGGGCTGTTTTATTCTGTCCCATAAGGAGTCAGAGTCCAGTCCACGGCTTTGAATATTGAGGTTGCTGAGGTGAGCCTTAAAAGAAAAAGATAGAATGAAGTCAAATGTTTTGAGGAAAGCCCAACTAAAGTCATTGCCATGTTAGAAGGGACAGCTCTGTCTAAGTGAATTAAGACTCATCGTGAAGGGCAGAAGTCTGAGTCCTGGCTCCAAGATCTCAGGATGAGCTACCTGTTAATGGTGTGACTCTGGGCCCAACCTTTGCAGTAGAACAGAGATGATAATTCCTACTTTACCTAGTGTCGTGGGAACCAAAGGAAGCGTGTTTATACAAAAGCACCCAGTGCAGTGTCTGCCCAGAGTAGGAGTCTAGCTTGGCAAACATTTACTGAGCATCGGCTATGTGATCAATAAGTGTTTTCTTCATTTTAAAGCACAGACTAAGACATCAAATCTCAGGAGACGGAATGAGTTTAATATTTTTTTAAAATCTTTTTATTGGGGCTCATAAGGCTCTTATCACAATTTGTACATACATCAATTGAGCAAAGCACCCTTATACATTAGTTGCACTCGTCACTCTCATAATTCACCTTCCACTTGGGTTCCTGGAATCAGCTCGGTTTCCCTTTTTTTCCCCCCCATTCCCCTCCCTCCCCGATCCCACCCCTGGTCCCTTGATAGTTTATAAATAATTATTATATCTTCTCTTACACTCCCGGGCATCTCCCCTCACCCGCCTCCCCCTTGCCAATCTCCCAGAGAGGAGGTTACACATAGATCTCTGAGATCGGTTCTCCCTTTCTACATGCCCTTCCCTCCTGGTGTCGCCACTCCCACCGCTGGTGTTGAGGGGTTCGTCTGTCCTAGATTCCCTGTGTCTCCAGATCCCCACTGCACCGCTGTACATCCTCTGGTATAACCAGGTCCGCAAGGCAAGGTAGGATTGGGGTCATGATGATTGGGAGGGGAGGAAGCGTTAGGAACTAGAGGAAGGTTTTGAGTTTCATTGTTGCTACACTGAACCCTGAGTGGCCCATCTCCTCCTCACTACCCTAATATTTAGAACAAATGAAAAGTAGTACTGCTTTCTACTGTGGGTAGAAAAACAATGGGCCTTTATCCCCTGCTTTAGTTACCTAATGCTGCTGTAACATACATGCTATGAGTGAATCAGTGTATTTTCTCACAGTTCCAAAGAAAGAAAGTCAGAGAGATCCACACTCACTTCCATTGAGTCCATTCAGATTCATAGTGACCCTAATAGGACAGGGTAGAACCGCTGCCCTTGTGGGTTTCCAAGACACTAAATCTTTATGGGAATCAAAAGTCTTATCATTAGCCCAGTGGCTAATGGTTTAGAACTGCTTACCTTGTGGTTAGCAGTTCAACATTGTAACCACTACCCCACCTTCCTTCACATACTCCGAATTCAGGGGTGGATGTTTATGTTACCTTCTTCGTTTATGTTACCTTCTAGTCCCTGCATTCCTTGGAGTTTGGAGACTTTAGATTCATCTGCCTGTGTCATTGTAAGACAGTGCCTACCACCTCCCTGTGTCTCTGTGGCCCTGTCTACTCTGCTCTTTCGATTATGGAGCAGGGCTTACATTTAGGGTCCACCCTACCCTGGGGCGAAGCCAGAAATGATGTAAGGTGGAAATCTATCAGTGAAGGAAAATTAAAATACTTTCCATGAATGAATAGAAAGCAATAGAAAAGTGGCAAAACTGCAACCTTTTAAAGGTAGAGAACGTGTGAGATCCAGAAAAGCACGGTAGTCTTGTTGAATTTGGCTAGCTAGCCTAGGGTTCACTGTGGCACGTCAGTTGAATGGCTAATTTCATTACATTTGATTATGTTAGAGAAGGTGATTAGATGAGATCAAATTCATCGGAGTGTTGTTGTTAGCTTCCGTCAAGTAGATTCCAACTCACAGTGATGCTACACATACCACAGACTGAAACCCTGTCTGGTCCTGAGCCACCCTCATGTTTGAGCCCATTCTTGTAGCCATCGTGTCAAATGCAGAAGTATAAGACTTAGGCTTTGAATGAATATTGTGAAGGGGTACAATTTAATCTATAACATAACCCAAGATTGAAAATATTATTAAATATATAAAACTTATTCAACAAACAAACTCAATGCCATAGTCAATTCTGACTCAAAGTGACTCTATAGGACAGAGTAGAATTGCCCCTTCAGGTGGATGAGACTGTAACTCTCTATGGGAGTAGAAAGCCTCATCTTTCACCAGCAGAGTGGCTGGTGGATTTGACCTGCTTATCTTGTGGTGGCAGGACAACACGTAACTCACTCTGCCACCAGGGCTCCAAAGTTTACAATTGTTTTCATATTAATTAAGGGACGCACTTGTTCCAACTTACCTAATAATTCAACTTAAAGGCACATTTCAGAATGGATCTTGTTCATAACATAGGATTGCCTTCAGTTATTAGGCTTTTAAGGAAGACTAGAAAAAAACATGTTGAAGCAGGTGAAACATTTTGGAATTGCTGTTCTGCAAGTCAACCATGTCTTCCCATTGGAGCCAGAAGGGATGCTGTGATTGAAAGGCAATTCCTTTGTTCTCAGTGTCTTTGAAGATGATGGTAGTGTTTTCTGTTGGATTTGGAAGATACTCAAGCAATTATGGTAATAAACCTATCCTGCTCAATTCTAAACCTATTTGCTCTAGGATAGAACTTTAATCTGACAATTATAATAATAGTAATAATAGTAATGTCAAATAACTATACAGAATTTTTTCCAAGCTATGGATTTAATTTTTTTAACAACACAAACTTATCACTTTCAATGTACTGTCCATTAAACATAATATATTAGTCAAATCTGTGATTACATTCTTGGAAACATTTTTCAAACTCATCTGTTTAGATGGCTGACTACACCTTCCTTGTTTTTTTTCCTTAACCCCTTCTATGTCATCAAAATCCCTTCTTTCATGCCCCTCTTCATTCACAGAAACTAAAAGAATTCCTATGGTGTGAGGTCAAGTGAGTAAGGTGCATGTGGCAAGAGAGGCATGCTGGGTTTTTTGGGTTTTTTTTGCCAAAAACTGGTGCATTGAGATATATGGCTGAGAGCAGGTGAATTGCCATAATGGCAAAACCAGTCCCCCATATGCCACAAATCAGGCCTTTTTTGTCACAATTTTTTCAGAACCTCTAAAAAGAAAGCTTGATTAATAGTCTGACCTGGTAGAAAAAAAACTTCAAAATTTTCTCTGTTCAGGACGTTGAGGGACGTCTAGAATGAGGTTGGTCATCAATTGGCATTTCACCTTTTGGGAAAGACTCCTACACTTGAGATTTTCCCATAGAGCTGTCCTTGTAAGCTGTGTTCAACATCGCAGTAGTTTCTGTGACATTTTTCCTGAGCAGGAAACAAAAGTTCACAGCCCCATGCTGTTCTTTTAAATTGGCTATCACACACACACACACACACACACACACACACACACACACGGTTCAAGAAGAACTGCTTTTATGAAAAAATTCACTGTGACCAGAGAGAACTCTCCCAGGCAATGCCACTGGGTGCGCTAACTCAGAGCGAGTTTCTTGATGCTTGCCTAGCAGAAAAAATACCTACTATGAAAGTTCTGCTCAGCCCAGTGCAATGCCGGATTTTTGGAGGGTCCCCCCCGTATAAGGATTCATTAATATTAATAACCAAACAAGTGGCAGATCCCTTATCTATCTCCATTTTGGAAGAGAAAACTGAGACAGAGAGGTTAATAAATTACTCAACATCACTCTCAGCTGGTTAATGGTCTCACGGCCATTGAGTCAATTCTGACTCACAGAGGCCCTATAGGATAGAATGGAACTTCCCCGGGGGTGGGGGTGGTGGTGGTTAGAGGCTGTAAATCTTTATGGGAAGAAAAAGCCTCATCTTTATCCTGAGGAGCAGCCGGCAAATTTGAGCAGCTGAGCTTGCATTTAGTAGCCCAACTCACATAGCTCGCTATGCCACCAGGACTCCTTAGTTAATAGTAGAGTCAAGATTTGAAGATAGACAATTTGCTCCATAATTCTACTCTTCTCTACTACCAATTTTGCATAATCATTTTATCAACTTAAAGTTAAGTGTTGGGTTGGATTATCTTGGAACATGCTATGCCATCTTAAGTAGCTAAAATCTGATAGATATATATATATATTATAGTTTGGGATAAATATTTGTCTTAAAGTTTGTTATATTATTTATCATTGGAACCTAGAGGAAGATATATTTAGTAATTTAATATATGCTTCTTTTCAGCATATGTGCTTTAAGGATATTAATTTTTATTCTATAATGCTGTAGGTTGCTTCTTAAGTTGGAGTACAGTTGATCATTTCACAATATGTTGGTATGCCAGCCAAGATTCCTTGTCTAGGAATATCCTGTTCTCTAGTGGACTCTATGCAAGGTATAATTTTAAGAGAAGAACAAGAATTTCCCTTTGACAAATGTTCATGTATGCCTTTCTAGAACTTATGGCCTAATGAGTCAGATCACATAAGAACCAATATAACAAGGAGAACAGTATATTTGGGAACATACAATTTTATACTGGGAGGTGCTTTAAAAATGTTGGGAAAATTCAAATACCTTCTAATTATATTTTTTGCCATGATGTTTTTGAAGTACCCTCATATAATATCAGTATAATCCATGGTTCTTATTGTTAGGGGCTGCCAAGTAGGTGCTGACTCATAGCAACCCAGTGTAAAACAGGGAGCATTGCGCATCCTGCACAGTTTCCTTAGTCGTCACTAAGTCTGAGGCCACTGCTGCAGCCACTGTGTCAGGGATTGTTCAGTGTCTTCCTCTGTTCCCATTGACCGTCTACTTTACCGGCCATGGCATTCTTCAGGAACTGGTGCCTCCTGGTGACATGCTGAAAGGACCTGAAGTAAAGCCAGCATCCTTACTCCTAAGTAGCAATCTGGCTGAGTTTCTAAGATAAACTGGTTTATTTTGAGGCAATTTGTGGTAAATTCAACATGTTCCACCAACAGCATAAATCAAAGGTGCTAATCCTTATTCTTCTTTATCCATTGTCCAGCTTGCGCATGCACATGAGGTGATTACAAATACCATGGCTGGAGAGTTCTCAAAGTGATATCTGTTGTTGTTCTTTTTAAACACTCAATCCATTAAGCCATTTTATTCCTGAATAGCATTCAAGTTCATTTCCTTTACTCACCCCCTGTTTGGCATTCAGGCTGCCATTAACCCAGTCTGAATCCAATCCTTGTCACTGCTCTGGCAGCATTACCAGAGTAGACTCGCCTACTTGGTGTCTTTTCTTCCATTCTATCTTACACACTCTTTCCAGGGTGACCTTGCTGAGAAAGAAAACCGGTCCTTCACTGTTCTGCTTAAAACCCTCCTCTCGTTCTCCATCACCACATATTGAAGGTTGAACTCCTTACGATGACATATATGCTCTCCACAAATACCCTGCCTAGTTTTTGAATCTCTCTCTGACTCACTACGCCCTTCATGCTTTGCTTTTTCAAGTAGTGAGAGGCATTTTTTACTCTGCCTGCTTGGAAAAACCCAATGAATTTTATGAGATTGACTTTAACCAATATTTCATTGTTGAATTATTTCTTGACCACTTCCTTCCCCACCTCTTAGCTAGAAACAACCCCCTTTACCTCTGTGTTTCATAACATTTTATTAGAGAACATTTATTATGATAATTTTTTGCCTTTATGTCAATCTCCATCACTTGAAGATGTTTCCACAAGGTGTCTAAATCCCTGTATTTGCAGGATCTAGCATAGTGCCTAGTATAAAGTAGATGTTTGATTAGTGTTTGTAGATTGATTGGATGAATAAATGATGGGATCAGCGTGATAGAATCACATTGCTAGGGAAAGGTGAATTTTGGAAAAGTTTTAAAAGTTTCTTTAATGAGCTCACTTAAATCTCAGTTCAATTGGTTTGAAGACTTCAGCGTGGACTATATGGCAGGAAGGCAGGGGTTGAGCCCTTGTCTAGTCTACACCCTATAAGGGTACTTTGAGTAAGAAACCACTCATGCCAGTGAGTTTTGTGATCATTTCACAACTTGTTGGTATACCAGTCAAAATTCTTCATCTATAAATATGTCTATTCTCTGTGGGTTCTGTACAAGGTGTAATTTCAAGAGAAGTACAAGAGTTTCCCTTGGACAAACACAGGTCACCTAAGAACCAATAGAACAAGGAGAACAGGATTTGGGAACACACGATTGTATACTGTGTTGTTTTTTTTTAGGAGTCCTGGACTGCACCCTAACATACCTCCACAAACAGCATGAGATTTTATGATCTCACAATTTGGGACACTAGAAGTGAGAACGCAGAAAGTGCGAACTCCTTCGGAAGTCCCTGGAGGAGAATCTGTTCCATGCCTCACTTCTGCCCTTTGGCCACAGCTGGTGATCCTTAGCATTCCTTTACAGAACCCCAAATAGCTGCTTTGGACTGCATGGGAGCCCTTTTACTACGGTTTCTCTCTTTTATATTTAAGGACCCCAAACCAAGCCACATGCACTGCTAGTGAATCATTCCAGTTCATGATCCATGTAAGGTCTCCATGGCTGTCAATCATAAGGGGAGCAAAGAGCCCCCTCTTTCTCCTGATAGATAGTGGGTTTGAAAAGCCAACTTACAGTCATCAGGTCAAAGTTTACCTGACAATGCAGCTGGGGCTCCTTTTATAAAGGCACCACGCATGAATGAGGGCTTGAGAAGGTTGGAGCAAAAGTCGAGTTAAAGATAAAGGATTTTTTTCACTAGCATTTCGTAGCTCTCTTGTATCAACTTCAGATTTACTCTAATCCAGTCTGGCCTCGTGTTAACTGAAAGTGTCTTAAAAGACCCTATTTCTAACCCAGGTTGCAGTCACAAATACATGGGGTAAGACTTCAAATATCTCTTTTGGGGGGAACACAATTTTTTGCATCCAAACTCAAAACTAAACCTATGGATTTTAATTCTGACTTACAGTGACCCTTTGGACAGAATAGAGCTGCTCCCCAAGGTTCCCAGGCTGTAAATCCTTATGGAATAAGGCCGTTAGGAATTTCTCCCACAGTGCAGCTCGTGGGTGCAAGCTGTGTCCACTGAACTGCCCGGACTCGTAGCAATCCAATGCCTTAAGCAAAACAAGAGCAAAATATTCAAATCCGCTTCAGTTGTGTCGGTGCCAGTCCATAGTCCTTGGCCAGATCACTTTACTTCTCCGTGCATCCGCATCTTCATCGAGAAGTTACAAAGGCAAATATCTGATACCCCCAGAGTTTCCATTAGAATGAAATAACACATGTCCACGCTTCTCATGACCAGCCCTCCTATCTAACTCAATGCCAGAGAAGCATTTTTGAGACAAAATCATAGAACTATTTCTAAAACAAATACATCAAGAAGCAACACTTATTTCTCAACCTGCCCTCCATCTAGTTCTACATACTCCTGAAGGCAGTGGTTTTCTCTCTCCAAAGCCTCCCCCCAAATGCTAGGCTCTTGGACAGCATAAGCAAACAGCTGTTTTGGCATCTTCAAGGGGTTCAAATTGTGGTTTCAAAAACATTTGTTCTTTGAGTCTGGGGAACAGAAAGAAATCAGAAGAGGAAGAATAGGGTTGAGGGTAGATGGAGGTTAGGTTTCCTGATGCATTTCTCATATGACCTTGCTTGCTTGCTACCTTCAAAAAATAAGCAGGTGCGTTATTGGAGTGGAAAAAAGATATCCTTGGTATAAGTAACTTTTCTAGCCTTTGAGGTCCCTCAAAAGAGTTGTCACAGCCTTCTAAACTGGCCACTCTGCCTTTACTTGCACAACCCCAGCAGATCATCTCAGAAGTCACTACTTTGATTAGGCCATGGTTTGAGGACACCCTCAGGGGACCAAGAGAATTATGCTGCTCAGAGATCTTGTCTGTAGGCACCACTGTTGGAAAGGCATGTGAAAACATGTCTTGTTTGGAAAAATCTGGTTCTTGTATGAACCTGAGGCTGAGTAGCAATACTTTTTTACTCAGTACCAGGGATCCACATGTGAGTGTGTGTGTGTGTGTGTGTGTGTGCGTGCGATAGTTCTCCACATGTCAAAAGAGTGGTTTTTTAATGGGTCACTATGTTCGCAAGCAGATCCAACATTACAAGGAAGTTCTTAGAAAACATGCAGTACAAGAAGAGCAGGCTGTATTAGGCCATCAAAAGTCAAAGGCATAATTTGAAATGATGAACGTATCCATTTTAAGTTACACATTACTTTGCATAGTTAATATCGCTGTAATTAGTCATAGTTCCTATAATTTATTGAAAAAGACGCTCATCCCCTCCAGTGTACTGCAGTGATGAATGTTGGGCGTGCAACTTTGGAAGCCTGAATCAAGAAAACGAGTAACAGTTAGAGAATTAGCATGAAAATCAATAAGGCCTTTCTTCTTCATTTGCAAACCAGGCTTTTCGTGGCATGCTGCAAAACCAGGGCGCTCCCACCAGCTCGAACCGCCACCACACCCCACAGAACTAGGCAGGCCGTGTCTACGCTGGCTGTTTAAAATCCTCTCAAACGTTGGAGTAAATCTCTGGTAAATATTTAAACTCTGTGTAACTAGTCACAAATAAATTAAGCTGATTTTATGCAGTCTCTCTAATTAGAAGGGCACAGCATTTGTTGAAACGTGATTAGTATTATTCATTAAGCAAAAAATTCTCATTTGTATCTTATTATCACTAGTCTGCATAAACCAACACAATTTGTCATGAACTCCCTCATTTGCTGTATCCTCAAAAAGCAGATTATGCTTATTTTTCATTTGGACAGTGGAAAATCCAGCCAGGTGTTTGGCAGCACCAGAGTGTTCAGGTGTAACTGTGCCAGTGATGGCACATTACTAGCAGCGTGGATGAAGAATGAGGCATGGAGAATCGTGGGACTGAGGTGCCTGGAGGCCCATCCCTTCAGAGTGTCCCTGCTGATGAGACAGGTGTTGTACCGGGCTGGTGGGAGGGGAGGGGGATCCAGGAAAGAAACTTTTCTGTAAAGTCAGATCTTTCCCCTTCTACCAGAGCCTGAAAACACTTGTTTCAATTTCTGCAGTGATTAGGCTGTGGGTATGTGCCGTGTGAAACCTTTGCTTAAGAAGATTTCCAAAGCATAAAAATGTGGCCCCACAGTTTGTCTAAAACGGTCTGTCTGTCTAGACACCTAATGGCTGTACATTTTTAGCTTTACAGACATACTGATGCAGAAGAGGAAGGCTGTGTTATATAATCTGGACCGACGGGGACTATGTGCTGCTCCCTCCCCTCTGCAATCTATTCTTTTTGTCTTTAACATTTTTCTTTGTTCTCTAGCTCAGGTTAGAGACTCCATTAGGACTGTGACTGCAGCTGCTTTGTGATTCTGGCAGAAATCAGAACGTGCCTGCTGCAGGGTCTATAAACACTGCGCAGCAATGATAGGGGAAGAATTTTAACATACCAGCGCTGTCATATGCGCTATTTTAAATCTTGTCTATATTTTTAACTTAAAAGCTATGAAAGATTGGCTGCTATTTGGTCCCCTAGTGTGTCCATTTCTGTTTGTCTCTCTCTTTCTCTTTGCTACTTCACTATCATCTGTTTATGTAAATATTCTGCCTTTCTTGGGTCTTTTCCTGATGTGGCTACTTTTCGGGGAGAATAATCACTTGGAGAGACAGTGAATAACAGGGAGACCCTCAACAAGATGGATTGACACAATGGCTGCAACAATGGGCTCAGACTGCACAGCAACTGTGAGGCTGGCACAGGATTGGTCCTTGCTTTGTTCTGTGTTATACTCAGTGTCCCTTGAGTCGGAACCAATGTGATGGCGCCCAACAACAACAAAATCCATGTGGAATGGCATGAAAGCAATATCCACTTGGATTTTAAAAGAATGGAGATATCTACCTTACAATACCTAGCCTAGGGGCAGCAGGTGATGGTGGTCTTCAGATGCTCAAGGGCAGATGGACATAGTGGCTGTATGTTCTTGTCCTTAACTGCTACCTAGTTGGCCTTGGCCAATGGAGACCCCAAGCACAATGGAATGCAAAGCTGCTTGATCCTGTGCCATTCCCAGGATGGCTTGCACAGCAGACCATGGTGATCCATAAAGTGTTCATTGGTCAATATTCAGAAGTAAACCGCCAGGTTCTTCTGGTCCATTTTAGTCTAGGAGCTTTACTGAAACCGGTTCAGCATCAGAGAAATGCACAGAGCCCCAGTCACTCATACGTGGTAGGTGCACACGGGGGGCCGGGGGGTGGTGGTTAGTGCCTACAGCTGAACCTAGATTTCTGGCATTGAAGGTGAGAATTCCACCACTGAGCTAAGTGACTCCCAAATTAGCAGGAGGATGCTCATTCTCTCACTGCTCTCACGTCAATGCTGACTCACTGGGACTCCCTGTGGGTTTCTGAGACTATAAGTGTTTATTTGAGTAGAAAGCCCAGGCTTTTCCCAAGATGCTCGGGAAGCTTCAACGTGCCACCCATGCCGATCACAGCCCAACGCCCAACTTCGACCCCACCAGGGTTCTCAGCAGGAAGGGACAGTGAGGGAAACTATGAGCACTGCGGGGAAGTGAAAGTGTTTGCTGAGCCTCTTCCAACCATAGTTTAGTAACTTTCACCCGGTGGGTGACTTGGTTGCATGCAAATAAGGTGTGGAGAACTCTAACTCTGGGATTGGTCGATGTTGCCATTTCAATGAATATAAAAGTGAGCCAAGCCAGAAGCAGAAACAGAGGAACCCTAATAACCATCAAGAAAGAAGACTCGAAGCCCATATGTAGGCAATTGTATATCCTCCCACAGAAGGGTTATAAGGAAGGGACGATTCAACCAAAGTGCAATATAGTACCGGCAAACCACATATCGTTCCTCTAGTTCCTGAATGTTCCCCCTCCAGGCCCCCACTACCACGACCCAGTTCTACCTTACAAATCCGGCTAGACCAGCGTACACACATTGGTACAGATAAATCTCTAGATATATGAATTTCAGGACAGATAAACCCCTTAAGAACAGTAGTGGGAGTAGCAATATCATGAGGGTAGGGGAGTGTACAGGGGGGATGAAGGGGGAGAAGGGGGAACCCATCACAAGGTTGTACATATACGCCACCCCCCACAAAGGAATGAATCACAGAAATGTAAGTGAAGGGAGACAACGGACAGTGTAAGATATGAAATAATAACCATATATAATTAATCAAGGATTTATGAGGGTGGGAGGATGGGAGCGTTAGGAGGGGAAAGAGGAGCTTCTACCAGGGGCTCAATTGGAAAGAGCATGTTTCGGAAGTGATGATGGCAGCATATGTGCAGGTGGGCTTGATACAGTTGATACATGGAATGTTATAAGAGCTGTAAGAGCCCTTAAGATAATGTTTTAAAAAATAAAATGCAAAAAAATTAATTTTAAAAAAGAAGTGAAAGAAACAGAAAGAAGAAACACAAATGGGAACCAGCCATGGAGGAGCGTGGTGGTTACATAGTGTATTATGGATTTGAGGAGTAACAGTGGAGGGGTGGAGTCTAGGACATGGCCAATGAGATCTCTGTGTGGGCATGGCCTTCCCCTAAGGATTCTAGGAATTGCTGGATTTTCATCCTTGGAGGCGGGAGACTCTCTGCCCACTCCCTGGGAGACATTGCAGCTGACAAGACACCTGACATTACACTAGTGCCCTGAGCCGGACAAGCCACATGGACGCAACCAGACCTCGGAAGCTGGAAAAGCCACGTAGAGACCCCTGCCAGCACTGAGATGCTTTCAAGGCCACTGGACCCAAAGACCTTCTACCCACTGGCTTGTGCTCGTCCTGCATTTGGCTTCATTGCATGTGTTTCGTGAGTCTGAAGAGGACTTTATAGATTAACATCAGACATGTGGGCTAATGTCAGACTTACGGCCTTGGACTAGACTGGGTTGGGATATTTTCTTAATGTACAATTGCTCTTGTATATAAATCTCTCCCTTATACACATATGTGTGTCCATGGATTTGTTTCTCTAGTCTACCCAGACTAACACAAAGAGGGAGTGTGAGATCTCTGCCTAAAGTGGCAGAGGCAGGGCAGGGCACCCAGACCCTGAGACAGAACAGAGGAGCTGTGCGGAGACCGTGAGACAGATTAGTGGGCTTCCGGGCCGATGAAAGGAGTACAGCTGAGTGCCTCCGGCAGGAGGCTGCCTGGCAGGGTATGCGCCCAAGGGGCATTTGCCAACGCTAAATACACTTTGTGTCACTTACCTGAGCAGGGCAAAGAGCAAGAACCAGGTGGCTGAGAGGCTGAAGACCAGACAGAGACATGTTTGTGAGCACAGCTGAGAAGAGGCACTGGGGAGCAAGGCACTGTATATTTATAATTTTGTACACTGTTATTTTATGAGCACCGTCTGTTATTTCTGTGGGGCCATTGCAATGGATTCTGAAACCCCGCAGATAAGCAGAATGACATGAGACGGGTGGCTGGGGTCCAAATATGGTAAAGAAGGGTGGAAGGTGGAAGCATGTCTGGCCCCTACCTCTAGGAAGCTCCCTTGAGCAGGTATGGAGCTATAGTATTCTTCCCCTGTGTAGCTTGAGAAAGCCAGGCATGGCCCCTATGCCGTGTCTTTAATCGCTCTTTAATTAAGTATTCCAGACGTTGGACACACTATCTCGGGAGGTAAGCACCTGGCTAGTGAAAGGATAATCGAGTTTGGATTGGGAGCTTGAACTGGAATGAGCACGAAATGCGCTTTAATCACTCATCTATGATGGCTCTCTTTCTTAGAGAGGCTATGCTCAACGGGCTCCACGAAGCAAGCTGGCAAGAGTCCCAGGATAATAGAAGATCGGGATTGTCAGGAATCTCAAGTCTCCCTTTCTCTGCCTCACATTTTTAAAAATAGCAAGGCCATTCCACAGGCTATCTGGCTTGCATTCTTTTAGCAACTTGGACGACTGATCCTGTTGAGCAAGCATTAAAGTGCATGGCATTTATGACTCAAGGCGTGGGGTACCTATGTCAAACTTTCAGAGTCAACCCTTATTTCCTGCTTACTTTGTTGTGGCCAGTACAAAGCATAAAGGAAGCTTGGGTGTTAGAGCATTTTCCTTGTCTTCTCCATGAAAGGCAATTTGTGCAAATACAGGCTTTGGGTATTACATTGTGGATGTAAAAACCTTATTGACTTTGGAGAATGTTATGAAGTTGAAAAGACATGCAGGAGGCCCTAGGTGGGATCTTTCTGTCAGTGTGGTTCTGGATCAATGACAAATCAAATGGATGCGCATGTTCCTTTCCGAAAAAGGAAATTAGTTGTGAGCTAGTTTATTGGTCAAATAAAATTCCAAGTATGAAAATTTTGGACAAGCTTTCTCAAATCGAGATCAGGCACCCTTTCCTTGTGGAAATACAGATTCCTAGGTCTGCTCCCCAATCTGCTATATATTTTTCATTGTGTAATTGACTACTCCAAACTTAGCAGAGTAAGTCATTTACATATCATCTTATAATTCTGAAGGTCAGACATCAGGATGGGCTGGGCTCAGTTCCCCGGTTAAGGTTTTACAAGATGAAAATGAAGATCTCACAAGGCTAAGTATTTACTTACCTGTAGATGGTAGGGCAAAATCCCATTCCAAGCCCAGTCAGGTTGTTGGTAAAGTTCTGTTTTGGTGGTTATTTATAGGTGCCTGGTCTTTCCTGGTAGAGGGCACCTGAATTCCTTCTCACATGACCCTGTCCATTTTCAAATGAACAAAGACACACGGATTTCTTCTCGTGCCTGGAATGAGTCTGCCTTTTTCATTTGTTCTGTGTCAGGGAAAACTCGTTACCTCTGAAGGACTTATGTGATTATGTTAGCATACCCGGATGGACTTTCGCTTTTAATTACGTTTGCAAAATCTCCTCTGAGCTACCTGGTCTAGTGTTTGTCCAAAAACATACAAAGAAGGGCCCTGGCCCAGCTTCCGAATTTTGCTAAGCACACCTTCAGAAGCTCGTCAATGAAGTCATTGAAATCTGCCTTTTATTTTTATCGAGTCCACACGATTCTAATGACTAATCAATATTGAGGACCACTGGGGTGTGTGTTGTTGTTAGGTGTCAACAGATATGCTCCCCCCCCAACAGCCCCCCCTCTCGCACAACGGAACGAAGCACTGCCGCCCTGTGCCACACTTGCAGGGGCCCCTATGCCTGAGTGATGGCTGCACACTGTCAGTCCATCTCGCCGAGGGCCGGCTGTCCTTTCTCCGGCCTTCCCCTTTAGCAAACATGAGCTCCTTCTCCAGGGAATGCCTTCTCTTGACAACTCATCCAAAGTATGTAAAATGATTTTATTGGGGGCTCATACAACTCTTATCAAAATCCATACATCCATCCACAGTGTCAAGCACTTTTGTACATGTTTCCTCCTCATTCTGAAAACATTTGCTTTCTACTTGAGCCCTTGATGTCAGCTCCACATTTTCCTCCTCCCTCTTCCCTCCCCCCTCCCCCATGAGCCCTTGATAATTTATAAATTGTTATTATTATTTTGTCATATATTACACTGTCCTGCGTCTCCCTTCACCCACTTCTCTGCTGTCCATCCCCTAGGGAGGAGGTTATATGTAGATCCTTGTAGTGTGTTCCCCCATTCTCCCTCACCTTCCCTCCACCCTCCTGCTATGGCCACTCACACCACGGGTCCTGAGGGGTTCATCTGTCCTGAATTTCCTGTGTTTCCAGTTCCTATCTGTACCAGTGTACATCCTTCAGTCCTGCTGGATTTGTAAGGTAGAATTGGGATCATGATAGTGGTAGGGAGGAAGCTTTCAAGAATTAGAGGATATTTGTATGTTTCAACATTGCTACACTGCACCCTGACTGGCTCGTCTCCTCCCCAAGCTCTTCTGCAAAGGGCTGTCCAATTTCCCAAAGATGGGCCCTGGGTCCCCATTCCACACTCTCCCTCATTCACAATGCTATGATTTTTTTGGTCTTTGATGCCTGATGCCTGATCCCTTTGATGCCTCCTGATCTCAAAGACTAGTGTGCTTCTTCTTTGTGGGCTTTGTTGTTTCTCAGCTAGATGGCCGCTTGTTTATCTTCAAGCCTATAGGACCCCAGACTCTATATCTTTTGATAGCTGGGCACCATCTGCTTTCTTCACCACATTTGCTTATGTACCTGCTTTGCTTCAGTGATTGTGTTTGGATAGGCTGGTGTGCTTCTTCCATGTGGGCCCTGTTTTTTCTCAGATATATGGCCCCCTGTTTATCTTCAAGTCTTTAAGATCCCAGATGTAACATCTTTTGATAGCTGAGTCCCATCAGCTTTCTTCACCACACTTGCCTATGCACCTGCTTTGTCTTCAGTGATCCTATCAGGACAGGCTGGTGTGCTTCTTCTATGTGGGTTTTGCTGTTTCTCAACTGGATGGCCACTTGTTTATCTTCAGGCCTTTAAGACCCCAGATGCTATATATAAAGTTCTTTCTTATAAACATATAAGTGTCTGGATTTTTTTCTCTAGTCAACCTGGATTAATACACATGGGTTGGGTCAGGAACACCTTGTTCTCTAAAGTAACATCCTTGCTTATTAATATTTTAAAGAGGTCTTGTGCAGCAGATTTACTAAATGCAGTGTGTCATTTGATCTCCTGACTGCTGCTCCCATGAATACCCATTGTAAATACAAGTAAGACAACATCCTTGACAACTTCAACCTGGTCTCCATTTATTATGTTACCTATCGGTCTAGTGGTGAGGATGTTGATCTTCCTTACACTGAGTTGTAATCCATACTAATGGCTACAATGCTTACAGAATCAGGACCGGAGAAAGGCTTGTTAACAACCCGTGGTATGCAGATGACGTGCCTGGCTTCCTGAAAATGAGGAGGAACTGAAGCACTTACTGATGAAGATCAAAGTACCACGAGTTTAGAAGGATAATAAGAAACGCAGTCAATGTTGAATATCAGGTGAAATGATGCAGAAAACAACTGCATTCCAAATGGGGGATGAATAAATACTGAAGATATCAATGATTACAGGGAGGTTCATGGACAAGCTGGAGCTTAGCTCTGTCTTGAAGAACGAAATAAGACAGAAAGAATAGTGCAGGCTTTTCAATCAGGTAGAAGACATGAGCAGAGACTTGCAATTTTATATGTATGTATATAATTATATATACTTCCTAAATATAAAACTATCCTTTCAGAGTACAATACAACTGTGATGGAATGGAGATGGGCAGCTTAATTTGGAGGATAAACTATAAGGCTGCACTATATTTATAGAACATCAATGGCCAGGCTAAGCAGTTTGAATAAAGGCAAGCTATTGGAATTGGATTTTTTTTTAATGTTTGTGTTGGAAAATAAATTCAGTTTTTTCACTTTATTCTATTTTTGGTCACCCAATTCATTTTCAACTGACCAAGAGGTTGTGTTCTGAACCAAGTCGAAGTCTATCTCAACTAAATTACTTACAAGGTCAAATGCCAAGTCTATAGGCCAGACATCAGGCTAGAGGCCTCTCCTGACTCAAGTAGCTGCAAAGACTAATGGACTCAAAGTCCACAAGTCAGACAATAGGCTGGTAGTTCACAGGATATAGAGCCTAGTGAATCCCAAGATTGGCAGAAAGTATAACAGGTCACTGGATCATGTGCTATGAGCCAAAAGTCAAATGATGATAACCAGATGCAGAACTCAGAGTGAGCACAATGCTGGAGAGCCTGGGTGTCAAAACACTGAAGGAAACTCTCAACTGACTGGCAACACATAACAGATCTAATCATGGTTGAAAAACCAAAGAACCGTGGTTCAGCCAGTTAACATACAATCTTATCCACCATACCAATCATAGTCATGGAAATAATTTGTATTAATGAAGATGAGAAATCAAGGAACTTTGCAAGTTGTAAGAAATGATGTAGCACATGGAACAAAATAAGACCATTCCGTGCTCAGAATCTGTGGTTGAGGGAAAATACAAATGTACTCCCAAAACAAAAAACAAATCCTTATTGGAGTAGAGATAGGGAGGATTTCTAGCCACTACATAGTCATTAGAATTGAAACCTGAGGATTCATTTTGATCCTGGAACATAGGTGGGTCCTTGGAGCCTGACTCAATAGCTTTCAATATCAGATGATGAAGACAATAGCTACAAGAGGATATCATTTGGCAAGCATCGTAGCATATGGAAGACAGAGTAGATACACTGAAGAGTATTGTTAATTTAATCAGTCTAGCTAATGCTCCTTTAAAATTGAAAGTAAATTATTGGAAAACAGCCAGCAAAACCGGTACCTTGAGCTTTCTGACCTCCTGGAAGATCTAGAAGCACAGAAGGGCACGTGTGGTTCTAATTTGTGAAAATCTCAGACCACCTCTCAACAGCAGTAGTGTGTAGTGGCTTTTCTTCATGAAATTTATGAGTTTTAAATCATATTACTTATCCAGAAATGTGAAGGTTCACTTTATTTTAGTGATGGCATTAAATCTCATCTTTAAAATATTAAACGAGTCCAAGAAAAGACTATCTGGTCCTTCCTGCCTCACAGCTGGTGCTTCTCAATGTCTCGATCATGTCTCTTATCAGTCATTTAGTTTCACCGTTAATTGTTCTTCTAAATTATTGTTTTAGATTCACACACTATAGGACCTCAAGTTTCCAAGTCTTTAAATTCATTTAATTACATTACTTTCCTAATTCATTATTTTATCCATTCATTCAATCATCAAGAAAACTGTATTTCATTACATGAAGTTCTAAAGATATAAGCAGGAAGTCCACATTCTACTGCAAAATAAATTAATTAAAAACTTAGATAATGTGGCAATGACTTTGATCACTGAATGTGTAATATAGTATGAGAATGTATAATTAGAATTCTTTAAAAAGGAAATGTCTTCCCAAAAGACGTTGTGTTAGACCAGGTAGACTAAAGAAACAAATCCAGACATTGATATGATAGGTAAATTTATTGTGCCAACCTGGCCAATCAGAATATGTGGGATAATAAGGTTGCAGTTTGATTGACTCATTGAGCCCTGCTCTCTCTCTCTCTCTCTCTCTCTCTCTCTCTCTCTCTCTCTCTCTCTCTCTCTCTCTCTCTCTCTCTCTCTCTCTTTCTCTCTCTCTCTCTCTCTCGTGATCAGACCAGCTTGTGGATGCTAGTTTTCTGCCACAACTCATGAGCTACACTATCTGTGGGACTGCCAACTTGTAGATCATGTCGCTAGAGCCTGAGGTTCCTTGAAACCTGCTTCGCCATGCTGCTGGTGTATACATTGCTTGAGTTTGGGACCTTGTCGTTTTGCTGGTTGTTAGTGGCCTGCCCTGCTATTTTCTGTCTGTGATGAGACTGCGTGCATTGCCCTGCAGAAGACTCAGTTGTCTGCTTCCTTGACCTTGCACACAGAGGCCCTCATGAGTTGAAGGACTTCCAGTATATTAACTATTACACAGAGTGAGTTGAACTAAGCCCTCTGTACCAATTAGCTGTTATATTCCTTCATGCTGCATCTCTATCTATCTATCTATCTATCTATCTATCTATCTATCTATCTATCTATCTATCTACTTATATAGAATATATAAGTGTCCTCGTTTTGTTTAAATATAAACTCATAAGTGTCCTGGTTTTATTTGTCTAGAGAACCCTGTTTAGCACAAATCATATATGTGTATAAGTATGACTTTATGTACAAGAGCAGTTGAATATTGAGAAAACATCCCAGCCCAGTCCATTTCAAATCTATAAGTCTGATATTAGTCCATATGTCTGACACCAATCTATAAATTCCTCTGCAGACTCACGCAACATATGCAATGATGCCGAATGTAGGAAGATCATGAGCCAGTGGGTAGAAAGTCTTATAGATTCAGTGGTGGTGGAATAATCTTGGCACTGGCAGGGGTCTCCATGTGGCTCCTTCAGTTCCAGATTTCTAGGTAGTTCCACGTGTCTTGCTAGCAGGAATGTCTTATAGACGGTGAGCATGTGTCCTGCCTCCAGAAAGCTATTTACCTCCTTCGCGCCTCCAAATGAGGTCCTCAAGCTGTGACTTGATTGACAGTCTCAACTCCACCCCTTCACTCTTAATAGTCTCAAGTTGGGCAAAGATTATGTAACTACCACAGACGTAATGTCTCAATCTAGTCCTGAAAATGGAATAGAAGTTTCCTGAGTTTTAAGATGAGCGTGAAGCATTAACCATGTTCCTATGACAGGAAAACGGAAATACTCAAGGAAGTACCCAAGCTGGAGAGAAGGGACTCGTGATGGCCAAGAAGGGTACAGTTGACATTTATTGAGCTCTCTTTATATGATTGATTATGTGGTAAGGGTTTGACCAGATATTATTCAGTTGTCTCTCAAACAAGCCTTTCAGCTATGTATAATTTTATTGTTGCCAGTTTCACAGATGAGAACACTGAGAATTATAGAATTATAAATCCTGCACATGATGGGGTCCAATACTGAAAGCAGATAGTTTAGCTCCACAATCTTAATGCTTAATCACTGAGTTATATGGTTTCCTTAATTGGATCCACATATAAAAGGGCTAAAATACTATGCTAAGGAGTTCATAGCTATGAGAGTAATAGGGAGCTATTTAAGGTTTTAAGTATATAGAACAACAAGCATAGGGAATCTCTAAAATTTGGTAAGTGGAAGGAGATCTTAGAGCCTGTGGTAGGGGTTTTCTGGGTCTCCTTATTGCCTTCTGAATATCCTGAACAGAGAGTTTCAGACAGTTTTATGTCAGGAAGCAGAGGCCAAAGAAACTCAAAGAAAAATCAATTCTCCATCAGAGTCAGGGAAATGGTGACTTAACAGATTTTCCGCCCCCCCCCCCGCACTACCTGATCTCCTCTAGCCCAAAACACCAAAGAAATGTCTAACTTCTTTTTTTTAAAAAAATCATTTTATTGGGGGCTCGTATAATTCTTATCACAATCCATACATCCATCCATTGTGTCAAGAACATATGTACATTTGTTGCCAACATCATTCTCAAAACATTTACCTTCTACTTGAGCCCTTAATATCTGCTGCTCATTTCCCACTTCCCTCCTCACTCCCCTCTACCTCGTGAACCCTTCATCATTCATAAATTATTATTATTTTGTCACATATTACACTGTCTGATGTCTCCCCCTGCCCCCTTCTCTGCTGTCCCTCCCCCAGGGAGGAGGCTACGTGTAGATTCCTGTAATCAATTCCCCCTTTCTTTCCCACATTCTCTCCACACTCCAAGCATCGCCACTCTCATCACTGGTTCTGGAGGAGTCATCTGTTCTGGATTCCCTGTGTTTCCAGTTGCTATCTGTACCAATGTACATCCTCTGGTCTAGCCAGATTTGTAAGGTAGTATTGGGATCATGATTGGGGGGGGGAAGTATTTAAGAACTAGAGGAAAGTTATATGTTTCATCTTTGCTACCCTGCACCCTGCCTGGTTCATCTCCTCATCATAACCCCTCAGCAAGGGGTGTCTGGTTGGCTACCAATGGGCTTTGAGTCTACACTCTGCATTCACCCACATTTTCAATGTTATGATTTTTTGTTCCTTGATGCTTGACACCTGATCCCTTTGACAGCTCGTGGTCACACAGGCTGGTGTGTTTCTTCCATGTGGGATTTGTTGCTTCTGAGCTAGATGGCCTAACTTCTTTCCCTCATATATCTTCAGGGAAAGAGAATGGGAGTTGAATTTAAACCCAATCCCCTCACCCCCAGAGTCAGTTGGCAGCATTGAGATGCTTTCACACGGTCCTGCAGGTAGCTGATCTTTAGTTCTCCTCTGGTGAAAGCCGGCAGCAATCTTGTTGGTGGGGATCTGCAAGGAAATGACCTTGCATTCCCTGCTGAGTGGAAGCTTTCAATCCCCTAGGAAGATAATGACAATGAAGGATATTGACAAACTTAGCCTCCTCCCTCACCCAGCAGCAGTGAAACTTAGAAAGATGGCAAGAAGGGCTCGTTCTCATGTGATTTTAACCCTTAGCCAGTGTTGTAGAATCCAGTGGAAAGCTGAGGCTCTACCTGCGCCTGGAATCAATGACACTGATTAAAATGGTTATTCTTAGGAATCCGCTCACCTTGGCATTAGTAAGGCAGAGTGTGAATTGAGCCAAGTTTAGGTCCCCAACTGAAAGCAAAAAAAAAAAAAAAAAAGTGTGATATGGTCACATTTTAACTGAGAAAGTGTTTTAAAGGTCAAATTCTAAGCCAAACTTCTGCCATATCATCTGGACCAATGTAGTGTGAATTGGTGTTCTATTTTTGTCTGAGTAGGGCCAGCAGGACCCACTGAGGATATGGATATAAACACTCATCAGGCCTTTAACTGCCATGAGTGGATGCTGACTCATAGCAACCCTACAGGACAGGATGGAAATCTCCCTGTGAATTTCCAAGACTGTAACTTTCTGCAGGAGTAGAAAGCCCCATCTTTCTATTGAGTGGCTGCTGTTTTAAAACAACTGACCTTGTAGTTAGTAGCCCAATGCAAAACCACTATTCCACCAGGGCTTTCTATTTGCCCTACTACTCTGTTTCTGGAGGCTGGGGGAGGGAATTACTCAGTCTCTCCTAGCTATTGAAGTCTTTTATCCTGTAACCCATAATCCAGGATAAAGTGTAGGTATCTGCTTTTGTACTCCCCTATGGATATTCCATTGCCTACCAAGGGGTGGAATCTCCTACTGTGAGAAACATTGTCATAGAAGAAATATTTAAGATATTTTTTTTAATTTGAAAAGTAAAGGTATCCTAGTGGAGTAAAGCATCTATATGTAAGTAATATGCATAAAGACTAGTAACCAGTGATAAGTATCTCATCAGCTGCAAAGGCCGAAATTAACTATGCCGCCATCGAATTGGTATATGGTTTTCCAGTTATGAGTAAAATCATCATCAAATGGATGGAAACCTTCCATATAACTTTACATAGCTGGCTATTACATGGCTCTCTGAGAGGAGTAGCTAAAATTCGAAGTCCAATTCAGATGCTCAGTGACTCCAATCCGTTGTGTTATTGTTAGGTGCCATTAAGTTGGTTCCAACTCATAGCAACACTGCGAGTACAACAGAATGAAGCACTGCCTAGCCTTGTACCACAATCACATTTGTTTTAATGCTTGAGGCTTATCAAGAAACTTCCTTATTTTCAACCCCCCTCTACCAAGCATGCCCTTCTCCATGTGGCTGGTCTCTCCTGACAACATGACCAACATATGTGAGCCCAAATCTCACCATCCTTGTTCCTACAGAGCATTCCGACTGTATATCTTCCAAGATAGAATTATTTATTCCTTTGCAATTCCATGGAACTTTCAATATTCTTTCCCAGCACCGTGATCCAAACGCATCAATGCTTTGTCGGTCGTCTTGATTCAGTGTCCAACTTGGACATAGATCTGAGGTGGTTGAAATACCCTGACTTGGGTCAGGAACACCTTAGTTCTCAAAGAAACAGCCTCTCTTTGCCAAGCGTTCAAGAGGTCTTGTGCAGCAGTCTTACCCAGCGCAGCTCATCTTTTGGTCTCTTGTCTGCTGCTTCCATGAACTTTGCTTGTGGAGTCAAGCAAGATGAAGTCCTTCACAGCTTCAAAGTTTTCTTCATTTATCATGATTTTCCCTAATGAACCAGTTGTGAGGATGGTGATCTTTACAAAGAGTTGTAATCCATTCTGAAGGCTGCCATCCTCAATCTTCATCAGAGTCTGCTTCGAGACTTTCACAGTTTCAAAAAACAAGGTGTGTCATCTGCATCCTAAAGGTTGCTTATAAGCTTTCCTCCAACCCCAGCCGTATATTCTTCTTCACATAATCCACCTTCTTTGGTTATTTTTTCAGTATGACATGAGGGTGACCTGTACCTTTTCCAATTCCCAACCATGTAGTTTCCCTCGGTCTGTTCATACAACTGCCTCTTGATCCATATCCAAGTTTCTCATGAGCACAATGAAGTGTTCTGGACTTTCCATTCTTCTCAAGACTATCTATAGTTTATTATGAGCCACAAAATTGAATGCCTTTGCATAGTCAAGAAAACACAAATAAACATCTTTCTGGTATTCTCTGTTTTCAGCCCAAATCCATCTGATATCAGCAATGGTATTCCCTGTTCAAGTCCTCTTCTGAATCTAGCCTGCATTTCTACCAGCTCCCTGCCAATTTAGTCCTACAATGGTTGCTGTGTGACCTTTAGCAACATTTTACTTGCATGTGACATCAATGATACTATTCTATAGTTTGAGCATTCTGTTAGGTTATCTTTCTTTGGAATGGGTACACATATGGATCTCTTCCAGTCAGTTGACCAAGTAGCTGTCTTCCAAGTTTCCTAGCATAGGTGGGTGAGTGCTTCCATTATTTCATTAGCTTGGTGATACAGTTCATTTGATATTTTATTAATTCCTGGAACTTTGTTTTTGGCTAATGTTTTCAGTGTAGCTTGAACCTCTTCCTTCAGTACCATTGATTGGTCTCCCTTATATGCTACCTCTTCAAACGGTAGCATATCCCATACTCGTGGACATGAAGTCAATTTCAACTCATAGCCACCCTCCAGGACAGGGCAGAGCTACCCCCTGTGAGTTTAGGGTAACATAAAGCATAGTATCAGAATAAGCGCGTATTAATTTAGGGGTTAATACTAATATCTGCATTGTTGTGCACTTGTAAACTGGGCTAGATGACATAAACTATTTGAGAATTGCTTTCACCTATCAAAGTCCCTTCCCCATATGTGGATCATAGTTCTCAGGAATTTGTCATTTTCAGAGTAAGAGATTAAGAAAACAGCCCTTGAAAACAGAGCTGGTTTAAGAATTGATTCCATTTCCCTAGCCCTCATTCTGGCCTTGCTGGGCCTTGCAATTAGAGCAAACAAGGGAGCAAATTTAAAAGGAGGTAGTAAATAGCAGAGTAATGTGAAGCCACCTCAGTTGGAGCTTATGAGGCATATTATTGAAGGTGGGATAGTACTTCATTTTTAATCTGCTGCCTTTGTAAGAGTTCACCTAGTCCTTTCTGAGTCTGTTTCTTGCCTGGGTCCTGGTCCCGTATGTTTCCATTTCCACTACGCTACTGCTACTGATTAGTTCCTGCCCATGACCCCTGTGAGCTCATCTTAGAATCCTCTGGTTACTGTAGTCAGTAGTATAGTTTCTGAACTGGCCATGACCCTGAAGACATCTTCACACTCCATGTCACTGATAAGTTTTCCACAACACAGTCTCACACACACACACACACACACGCACTCACATGTACACTGTGTTTATACTTCTTGCTCTATTTTCTTCCACTGGAAACGATAATTTTAGTTACACTGCTTTCCTTTTTGATTGTAGGTTACTGGTTACATGTCCTTGAACAATTATTTATGCTGGCTTTGGATGACAAAGTGACTGGGGGACTCTGTTAGGCTTTCTTGGAATATTTAGTGGTAAATGCCTAAGATGTCAAGTTCAGCTCACTGGTCCTGGATCTGACTATAAATGGGCTTGGCTACAAGAACATCAGCTCATCTACTCTCCCCCAATTCTATGCTATTGCATTGACTACATCAGGGTGCGGATTCATTGCTTAGTCTCCTGGGTTGAAATCTGGTGTTCATGTATGGTAATCAGATAAGAAGCAATAGGCCCCATTCTCATTCTGAAACTCAATGCACCTGGAACAAATAACCTACTTACCATCTGCTAGGGGCAGAAAAGGCCTCCTACTACCCCCTTTGCCACATTTAAATCCAAGGCATATTTCGTGGTGAGAACTTGGATCCACAGTCTGGGTGCGAATTTCACCCTCAAATGCCCCAGACAAAGTTGTGTGGGAGTTTTTGATTTGTCACATTTGGGAGTAGAGTGAAATTTAATTTCTAAGTAGGAGTTCTAGTAAGAAAGAGTCAATGTTCTGTAAACCATAGAAAAAAAGACAGAGACAAAAAAAGACAGATAATAAGTATATGTTTTATTTAATAATGTTCTCAGTAGTTTCAGTCATTTTTCTGTAATTTTCATGATGAATGCAAGCGATACTTTTCTGCATATCCTTAGTGTTGAGAAAACAGGCTGGGGAAATAATTTTTTAGTCAAATATGAAACTCTACATGATTCTAATACCTTAGAGAAGCTTTCCTTCCACTTTCCATTGTTCTGTAAATGAAAAGTAAATTATGCTTTGTTAAAAAAAACTTTCCGTTGAATAGTTTTATAGCAAATGTTTCATTCCCTTCAATAAATAAATGTACAATATTTTTTGAAAATTGAGACTCAGCCTCTGTAAAATTTAACAACTTCACCAAATTAGTCTCTTTGGTTCTTATTCTGTAAGAGAAAATTATGCTTTTTAACTCTTGTTAAGTAGCATTTAAATAAAATGTCTAATTCACTGCTCAGCCTTTGTGGAGCGGTAGGTCTGTGATGCATGGGGTGGTTAACATTAGGAAGCAAAAGGATTTTTAATGATCAGCCTACCTTTGATGAGAGGCAGCACTGGGGAGTGGTTTATGGTCTGCTTTAGAAATTAGGTTTTTGGAGGTCTCCTCAGAGGACTTCCGGTGTAACCTGCCACTCTTTGCAGATGCATAAGGGTAACCTCTCTGGACATTGGCAGGCTCTGCTGTAAAATGAAAAGAATAAATGCCGGTGTCCACAAACCTCTCCGGGATTCTCGAGGGAGAAGAGCTTTTTAAATGCAAATGATGTAGGAAATCATGGTAGACCTATCAAAACCTACAAGGGACATGGAATGGATATTGGTGTGTGACCATTAATTGAAGTCAGAGATATTTTAGATCATAAGTTAATTTCCTTGTTTTATGCTTGCAGTAGAGCCATGCACCCCATAATGTTCATTAGGGCAGTCTGACCAAAAATATACCTGCAGTCCCAAACCTAGAAAGCCTATTATATTAAACATTTGAGAACCTGTGAGGGGGGCTTCAAAAAGTTTATGGAACTTTTCTGTTATCTTTTACTAACATTTTTTCATAAACTTTTAGAAGCCCCCTTGTAAAATAGTTTAAAATAGTAAATGGGTGCACTTCGTGAAGTGTTTCAAAAGTTTTAATATATTTGTCATTGCTGTATTAATATGCTAAAGTTTTAGTACATCTGGAAAGGTTTGTTTAGTACTCTATGCATAGAAAGTACATTATATACTGTATACTAAAAAAAAACATTAGATACAAATTGTATCAACCTGTTGTGATATACATACAAATTTAACTTAAAGACAGTGTTAGAATGGGACTAATCTGTAATCTGTCTATATGTAATATGGTGTTTATACAGCATCCAAATCACATAATGTCCTCTTTTCCAGAATGTATTGTGGGAATTAAGTGACACATAGTGGTGTTGTCATGTTGGTTGAGTTTGGGGGATGAGAGTGAGGGGTGACATGAGAAGAAAGGGATATACTGAAACAACTATTTTTGCTCCAAAAAGTCATACTGCATTTTGATAAAAGTGCCACCATATATGATAAGCTATAGGAGGACCAGAAACTTACAACACTTCAATTTTGATTATAGTTAGAAAACAACTGTGTGGGGGTGCAGGGGGGAGCATTGTTGATATTTACTACTTACTAATTGTGTTAGTCTGGGTAGACTAGAGAAACAAAATTCATAAACCCTCATATTTTATAAGAAAGATTTTTTAATAAAGGGTAATTGTACATTAAGCATCCCGACCCAGTCTAGTCTAAGTCCATAAGTCTGACAATAGCCCATATGTCCAACATTGATAATACAAAGTCCTACTCAATCTCACAAATCATAGGCAATGACGCCGACTGCAGGAGGATAGCCGAATCAGTGAACATATAAGCATCTCAGGGTTGGCAGAGGTCTCCAGGTGGCTGCTCCAGCACCCAGGGTTGCATCAGGTTAGGTCCATGTGGCTTCTCCTCAGAGATGTCTTGCAGGAAGAGAGCCTTGCCAGCTGAGGCAAAGAACTAGCTAAGGCAGCCACACACTGATCTGACCATCAGAAAAACTAGAGACCAGAAACAAAAAAGGCGAGGCTCACTGAGCCATTTATCTCTCTACCCTTTCAATTAATCCCACATGTGTTTATTGGTCAGCTTGGTACAATAAACCTTAACTATCACAGTTATCTTTTTAGAGAGTTTATAAGCATGGGGGAAACTACTTTTTGTATTATTTTTCCCTCTACTCACTAATTCATTAAACTACCTTAAATTCCTTTATGTGTTTTCCAATAACATCAATAATGACTACATACATGAACCTTGCCAGATGAAATACACAGAAATCAAGTTAACAATATATATAGAAAATGGAAAAGATCAATATTGTCAGCCAAAACAAGGCCAGTGATTAACTGTGGAACAAACCTTCAATTGCTCATATGCAAGTTCATGCTGAAGCAGATTATAATTAACACAAGTCCTCAGGAACCCATATATGACCTGGAATAAACAGCTGAATTGGAGACCATCTAATAATAGATTGGACACATTGAACACTAGTGACTGAAAATCTTGTAGTTTTTGGATTACTTAAAACATATCATACATGAAGAAATCAAAAGATCATCTAAAATGAAAGACCAAAAGTGGATATCAGATGAGACTCTAAAATTTCCTGTTGAATATAGAAAAGCTAAGTCAAATAAAAGAAATGATGAAGTAGGAGAACTGAGCAGGAAAATGTGAAGGGTAGCTCAATAAGACATAGTAAGATATTTTAATGAAATGCTCAAACACCTGGTTTTAGAAAACCAGAGGGAAGGGCACACTCAGCATCTGCTCAGCTGAACGAACTAACGAAATTTCAAGCCTTGAGTGGGGATATTGGGGGATTCTATGGGCAACATATTGAATGATACAGGAAGCATTAAGAGAAGATGGAAGGAAATAAAGAAAGAAGATGGCAGGAAAAACAAAGTCACTGCCACCAAACAATGACTGGACGGTCAATCATATCAAAAGGTGGCATAGGATTATACATAAATAAGTAAATGATATTGAAGGAAGAAGTCCAAGTTGCACTGCAGCAGTGGTGAAAACAAAATTCCAGGAATTAAAGAAATGCCACTTAAAATGTTTTAACAAATGGATGTCATGCTGGGTATCTCACTTATCCAAGAAATTTGGAAGGCAACTACATGGCCAACCAATTATAAAACATTCCATAGAAAGGTGACCCAACAAAATGAATAAATTATTGAACAATATCATTAAGTTCACATACAAGTAAAACTTGGCAGAAAACAATTCAAGCTAGCTGCAGCCACACACTGACAGGGAGGTGATGGAAAGTCAAACTGAATTCTGAAGAGGACACAGACTTAAAGATATTATTGCTGACATCAGATAGATCTTGGATGAAAGCAGAGAATATAAGAAAGATGATTACTTATGTTTTACTGATATTGCAAATGTATTCAATTGCATGACTCATAGAATATTACAGATATTATTGTGAAAAATAAGAATCCTAGAACACATCAGCGTGCTCTTGAATAACCTGTACATAGACCAGGAGACAGTTGTCCTAACAGAGCAAGAAGATACCATGTAGTTTAAAATCTGGAAAGGTGTGTTCTAGGGTTGTAATTGTCATCATACTTATTCAATCTGTCGGCCCAGGCAATGATTTGAGAAGCTGCACTATATAACGATGCATCATTAACAAACTGTGATATACAGATGAGGCAACTTTGCCTCCTGAAACTGAAGACGATTTGACTCACTTATTGATGGAGAACAAAGAGTTAAGTATAGAGTACATCTCAAAAAACAAAAACAAAAAACCCGAACCCACAACTGGTTGAAGATCATGATAAAGAGAGAAAAGCTTGCATGTTGCTTGGATCCACATTCAATGCCCATGGAAGCTGCGGTCAATAGATCAGATGCCATATTTCACAGAACAGAGATGTCACTTTGAGAATTAAGGCACACTTATTTCCCGCCATGGTGTTTTCAATCACCTCACATGCATGTGAAAGCTGGATAATGAAGAAAGAGGACTAAAGTAGAACTGAAGCCTTTGAATTATCGTGTTGGTAAGGGAAATTGAGGCTATCATAGACTGCTAGCAGAATGAGAAAATCTGCTTTGGAAAAAAGAAGTAAAGCCAGAAGGTTACTTGTTGTTGTTAAGTGCTATTAAGTCAGCTCTGACCCATAGCAACTATGAATAACAGAAGGGAACACCGCACAGTCCTGTGCCATCCTCACGATTGCTCCCGTGTCTGAGCTCATAGATGCAGTCCCTGTGTCAATCCAACACGTTGAAGGCATTCCTCTTTTTCACTGCCCTTCCACTTTCCCAAACCTGATGGCCTTCTCCAAGGACTAGAGTCTATCTATAGACGATATGTAAGCCAATTTGGACAATATGTCCAAAATATGTAAGCCAAATCTTGTTATCCTTGCCTCTAAGGAACACTCTGGCCATGCTTCTCACAATACAGACCTGTTTGTCCTCTTAGCAGTCCATGGTACTTTCAATATTCTTCATCAGCTCCACAATTCAAATGCATCCATTCTTTTAGGGCAGCAGTTCTCAACCTGTGGGTCGTGACCTCTTTGGGGGTGGAACGATTCTTTCACAGGGGTCACCCGATGCATAACAGTAGCAAAATGACAGTTATGAAGTAGCAACTAAAATAATGTTATTTTTGGAGGGTCACCACAACATGGGGAACTGCATGAAAGGGTCGCAGCATGAGGAAGGGGTTGAGAACCACTGTTCTAGGGTCTTCGTTATTCAATCCAACTTTCATATGCATTTTCTGCAATGAAGAATACCATGATTTGGTTCAGGTACACTATATTCCTCAGAGTAACATCCTTGCTCTTTAATACTCTAAAGAGGTCTTGTGCAGCTGATTTACCTGATACAATATGTCAGTTGATCTCTTGACAGCTGCTTCCATGAGAGTCGATTGTATTTCCAATCAAGACACTAACCTGGTCTCCATTTCTCATGGCGTTATCTACATTGAGTTTGAATCCTTCCTGCAGGCTGCAATCCTCGATATTCATCAGCAAGTACTTCAATTCCTCCTCACTTGCAGCAGGCAAGGTTGTGTCATCTGCATATCAAGGTTGTTAAAAAACCTTCCTCCAATCATAATGCCATATTTTTTTCTTTTTGTTTTTGTTTTTGTTTTTTTTGTTTTAAACATTTTATTAGGGGCTCATACAACTCTTATCACAGTCCATATGTATACATACATCAATTGTATAAAGCACATCTGTACATTCTTTGCCCTAATCATTTTCTTTTCTTTCTTTCTTTTTTTCCCCTTTTCTTTTTTTACATTTTATTAGGGACTCATACAACTCTTATCACAATCCATACAAATACATACATCAATTGTATAAAGCACATCCATACATTCCCCGCCCCAATCATTCTCAAAGCATTTGCTCTCCACTTAAGCCCTTTGCATCAGGTCCTCTTTTTTTTTCCCCTCCCTCCCCGCTCCCCCTTCCCTCATGTGCCCTTTGTAATTTATACATTGTTATTTTGTCATATCTTGCTCTATCCGGAGTCTCCCTTCCCCCCCTTCTCTGCCGTCCCTCTCCCAGGGAGGAGGTCACATGTGGATACCTGTAATCAGTTCCCCCTTTCCAACCCACTCACCCTCCACTCTCCCAGCATCGTCCCTCACACCCTTGGTCCTGAAGGTATCATCCACCCTGGATTCCCTGTGCCTCCAGCCCTCATATGTACCAGTGTACAACCTCTGCCCTATCCAGCCCTGCAAGGTAGAATTCGGATCATGGTGGTTGGGGGGGAGGAAGCATCCAGGATCTGGGGGAAAGCTGTGCTCTTCGTCGGTACTACCTTGCACCCTTACTGACCCATCTCCTCTCCTAAACCCCTCTATGAGGGGATCTCCAGTGGCCGACACGTGGGCCTTAGGTCTCCACTCTGCACTTCCCCCTTCATTCAATGTGGTATATATATATATATACACACACACACATATTCTTTTTTTTTTTTTTTGCATGATGCCTTATACCTGGTCCCTTTGGCACCTCGTGATCGCACTGGCTGGTGTGCTTCTTCCATGTGGGCTTTTTTGCTTCTGAGCTAGATGGCCACTTGTTTATCTTCAAGCCTTTAAGACCCCAGACACTATCTCTTTTGATAGCCGGGCACCATCAGCCATATTTTTTTCTTATTATCCAGCTTCTCTGATGATTTGTTCAGCCTTCAGACTGAACATATATAGTGGGTGGATACAGTTCTGACACACAAAACTTTCCTGATTTTAACCATGCAGTATTCCCTTGTTCTGTTTGCATAATATCTTTAGATTGATGTACAAGTTCCCCATAAACACAATGAAAGGTTCTGGAATTCCTACTATTTTCAGGGTTATATACACTTTATTATGACTCTCATAGTTGATTGCCTTTGAATCGCCAATGAAACACAAGTAAACATCTTTCTGGAATTCTTTCCTTGTGGCTAAGGTACTTCGGACAGCAACAATGGATCGCCTGTTTCATGCCCTCTTTTGAAGCTGGTCTGAATATGTGCCAGTTCTCTGTCAATG
This sequence comes from Tenrec ecaudatus, assembly GCF_050624435.1. Classification (NCBI taxonomy): domain Eukaryota; kingdom Metazoa; phylum Chordata; class Mammalia; order Afrosoricida; family Tenrecidae; genus Tenrec; species Tenrec ecaudatus. Next base: position 120,155,082 of record NC_134530.1, on the reverse strand, counting down.
TGTTTCTGCAGTGGTTATTGGATTATCTTTTACTTGTGCATGATATCAATGATTTTATAGCTTGAACATTCTGTTGGGTCACCTTTCTTTGAAAGGGCACAAATATAGATCTCTTCCAGTCACTTGGCCAGGCAGCTGTCTTCCAAATTTCCTGGCATAGACAAGTGAGTGCTCCTAGTGCTTCCTTACCTTGCTGAACCATATCAGCTGGTATTCCATCATTCTTGGGGGCTGGATTTTGGCTCATGCATTCAGTGTCGTTTCATCTCTTTCAGCACCAGTGCTTCTTGCTCATATGACACCCAATGAAACAGTGGATGGTAGACTAGCTTCCTGGCACAGTCCCTCTGTGTATTCTTCCCATCTTCTCTTGACGCCTTTTACACCATTCAATATTTTGCAGAATCTTTCAAAATTTCATGTCAAGGTTGAACTTTTTCTGGAGTTGTTTCACTTTCAGATGCTGGGCATGTTCTTCCCTTTTGAATTTCTAACACTAGGTCCTTTCACTTTTTGCCATAATATTTGTCTCTGTCTTCTTGAGATGCTGTTCCTGACACTGTTCCTGATTTTGAACTGAGCATTATCCATCACGTGCGACATGTCCTCAAGGTTTTGTGAGTTTCTGAAGGACATTGAAGAGAATTGCAGAACCCAGGAATATCAGCGAATATATTCAAGGGAGGAATGGAGGGGAAATGGAGCAAAATAGCCAATTGGAAGAGTTTATCATTTGGGACATCTTCAATCTCCAACTCCTTGGGAATAGTTTGGAATTTATTCTTACCAAAAAAATTACTACTAAAGTCAATTTCACCCTTCTCTCAAGGATGGCTCATGTCATTCACATTTGCATTCCCTATATCTAGAACATGCCCTGGCACAGTATACATTCAAATCAAGTAGTACAAAAATAGCTTAGATTTTATTTTATACACTCTCTGTGACCATTAGGTTTTGTGTCAGCTTGGCTAGGCCAGAGTACTCAGTGGCTTGACTACTGAGACCCGCTCCATAATGTGATGTAACATAATGTAAACAATTACACGACGGGACCCGTGGTGAGTCAAGCAGTTACTCATGGCTTCTTGTTGTTACTGTTAGGTGCCAACAAGCTGGCTCTGACTCATAGCGACCCTGTGCACAAAAGAAGAAAACCTGCCCAGTCCTGCACCTTCCTCACAATTGTTCCTATGCCTGAGCTCATTCTTAAAATGACTGTGTCAATTCATTTCATTGAGGACCTTCCTCTTTTTCTCTTTATTTTTTCTTTTGGCTGGCCCTCGACTTTACCAAGCCTGATGTCCTTCTTGAGGGTCTGACAATATGTCCAAAGTATTCAAGACAAAGTCTTACCATCGTAGCCTCCAAGGAGCACTCTGGCCGTACTTCTTCCAAGTTATATAGGTTTGTCCTTTCAGCATTCATGGTACTTTCAATACTCTTCTCCAGCACCACATTCAAATGCATCAATTCTTCCATGATCTTCTTTATTCATGTCCTCAAAGTGACACCCTCGCTTTTTAACACTTTAAAGAGATCTTGTGCAGCAGATTTACCTAATGAAATGTGTTGTTTAATCTCTTGTCTGTTGCTTCCATGAGCTTTAATTGTGGATCCAAGCAAAACAAAAATCCTTGCCAACTTCCATCTTTTCTCCATTTATCATGATGTCACCTATGGATCCAGTTGTGAGCATTTTGATCTTCTTGACCTTGAGTTGTATTATGTACTGCAGTCTGCCATCATTGATCTTCAGCAAGTGCTTCAGGTCTTCCTCACTTTCCAGCAAGCAAAGTTGCATCATCTGCATATTGCTGGCTCTTCATACGCCTTCTTCTAATCCTGGTGCCACATTCTTCTTCGTATAATCCAGCCTTACACCCAAGTCATTATGATATCTCATCAATGTTGTAGACTACTTTATATATAAGCAGAGAGCTGTGGAGAGCTTCACTCCTGTTGCTGGCCTGCATCCTGAAATTCTCTACAGTTTTTGAGCTAACAACCAGTCATTTTCCCTTCTGACCTTGGAATTATTGCCTGCAAACTCTGGGGGCCGACAGAGCCTATTGATCTCGGATCTGTTTGACTGTGCCAACCACAGGTCTGATATGCTGACACTCACTGTCCTGTCATTTTCCTGTTTCCCAGTCAGTCTTGGATGACTCAAAAAGAGCTCCATGCTTAACATTTGACCCAGAGATACATTTATCAGCTTCTGCAATAGTGTGAGCCATCTTTCTTGATTCAAGCATTTCTCTTTATATGGCTTTATAAGCATCACTGGTTTTGTTTCTCTAGAGAATCCAGCCAAAACATCTTCTAAGAAAGGCATACTCGGAACAAGAACCCTAGTGCCCCTGATTTCTGTCTAAGGAACAAGCAAGCAAACAAAGAGAAACTTGGTTTAATAATTCAGCCTTGTTTTCTGACAGCCAGCTCCAACTTTGATTCTATATGTGTGTGTGGATAGATAGATAGATAGATAGATAGATAGATAGATAGATAGATACCACTCTAACATTAGCAAATAATCCCTAGAGCAGCCATTCTCAACCTGTGGGTCATAACCCCTTTGGGGATTGCATGATCCTTTCACAGGGGTTGCCTGATTCATAACAGTAGCAAAATTACAGTTATGAAGTAGCAACAAAAATAATTTTATGGTTGGGGTCACCACAACCTGAGGAGCTGTATGAAAGGATCGTAGCATTAGGAAGGCTGAGAACCACTGCCCTAGAGTAATTCTGGTATATATGAGGACATCTAGGATCCATAGAATAAATCTCTCTGTATCTAGTGGAGTATTAACTTTTAGATAATGAGTTATTCCTTAGGAATAATTGTTCATCTATCTGATATTGCATAAATCCTCTTCCTAGGAATGAGACTGTTTTATATTATTCTATAATGGTTAGAACTAAATTTATAAACAAAATTATTCATGTTGTCATTTGACCTTTTCTGGTATCTTTTCTGTGTCATTTCAAATATGTTATACACTTGATTCATTGGACTGGCTTTATCAGGGAGATATAGGAGATAACAAAGTAACCCAGTTTGCGAGGAGTTTTGTAAATCTTTTGTTGGGGTACAGACAGAATGGGTTTGCATCCTAAGTGTTTTTGAGTCAGAGAACAAGCAAATCAATGTGAGATAGTTTTTATTTGTTTGTTTTCCCTTTCCTGCTTTAATCCAAATGAAAAAAAATCATCATGTACTGCCTGGTATCTGAATGAAAGAGTGTATCTCTAGTGAAAGTCTCACAAATTCTCCCACGAGTACTAACAATTTAGCTGAGAGTTTTGAGTTATATACAAAGCACAACAAAGCAGGATGGATTTTGAACAAAATTTCTGAGTTGATAAAATATTCCTGGACTGAAGATGAAATGAAATGCTTGTTTAATTAAATATGATTTCAGGTTTTAGATAACATATTTAAAGAAACTCACAGGCCAAATGTGATTCTTCATTGTACCTGTAGCATATCTGTGAACAGGGTCAGCAGCAGAAGTAGCTGTGCTATTTTGGGTGCCTATAGGTTTTCCTTTGTTCTTTTGAAACAGTGAAAGTCTTGGGTGTAGGACAGTCTTGGGTGTAGGACATATACCCAGCTTGAGAATCATCCAGAGAATTTTATAGTCTTAGCTTGGCAAGTAACACTTCCCTGATTTTATAGATAGGCCCAGAGACATTTATATTTGTGTATATATGGTTGTTTTGGCATGACCCATTTTCAACATATTTTAGAGATCAGATGTAGCTGAATATTCACAGCACATTTTGTTCGCAGTGACTACTTTAGAAAACATTCAATGAACTTTATTAAACAGTCAACCAATGTCTTCTAATGCAATTTTATAAAGCTATTTTTCTATCAATGTTGCTGCCGCTGCTATTTCGAGGACCAGCAGGGTCACCCAAAATGAATAGGCTTCAGCAGAGCCTCCAAACCAAGAAGAGACTAGCAAGAAGGAGCAGGTGCCATTGTGAGGAAGTAGCTGCTGAAAACCTTATGGATAGAATTGAAACATCGCGAGACCCTGGAAACCTCATGATTAGAAGCAGAGCATGGTCAGAGATAGATGAGCCCCTTGGGATAGAAAGTTTTCAAATTATGACTCAGGAGGAGCTGCTTTCTCAAAGTAGAGTCAACCATACTAACGTGGATGGAGTAAAGCCTGCAGGGGAGAAGCTTTCAGTCCCTTGATGATCTGAGGGTTCATGGTTCATGATGAGAAGAAACAGGTGAAAATATCATTTAATAATTTGAACTTGCAATGTATGAAGTATGAACTGGAAAATTAGATGTTGCCTAAAATGAAATGGAACACATAAATATCAGTATTCTTGCTGGTAGTAAGCTGAAATAGACTGGTATTAGCCAATTTGAATAAGAAACTATAGGGTTCACTAGGCTCGGAATGATATAATCAAGAGGAATACAACCACATTACTTTTGCTGCTATGAGTCATAATTGACTCAATGGGACCTAACGACAACATATGTATAGATCAGATGTAAGATTAGACTGGGATGTGACACCTTTTCTCAGATCACGGACCCAATCCTTAGTTATGTGACCTGCTTCCAGCCTAGGTGGGTGCTATTGAAAAACTTGCTTGTTTCTCACTAGGATTGCATCCTACATCTGGTCCCTTGACCTCAAGTTCTTTGGACTTGAGGCTGTCAATCCTGGGAGTCATCAGCAGCCTTCCATTGACCTGCAAACCTTGGATTCTTTTTGCACAAATCTGTTTCCTTCTTGTTGATCTTATGTACAACTTGCCTCTGAAGCTACTTAAGTCAGGAAAAGTTTCTGGCCTAAAATCTGACTCTTGGACTTGGAAATTGCCTGAACTTGGACTGGTCTGTTTCTGTAGCTGTGTGAGCCATTTTCTTAATATAAAATTCTCTCTCTCTCATACATATATAGGTATATACCTATATATATACCAATATATATATCCCTATGTATATATAGGGGTACTCTCCCCCAAACAGATCTTTTCCCCCCAAAGGTATATATTCAAATTTGTTTACAAAGCAACCTTATCACCTTCATAGCACTCTCCATTGCACTTAATACATTTGTCAAATTTGCAATTCCATTCATGGAAACATTTTTCAAAGTCTTCTGTTTGGATGGCTGACAGCACCTCCCTCATTTTTTTTTCTTCACCTCTCTACATCTCAAATTGCTGTCCTTTCATGTCTTCTTCATTTGTGGAAACAAAAATAAGTCGCATGGTGAGAGGTAATGTGAGTCAGATGTGTCAGGCAAGAGAAGCATGCTGTTTTTTTTGCCAAAACCTGGTGCACTGACATGGCTGCACGAGCAGGTACGTTGTCGTGGTGGCAAAAACAGCTCCTGTCTCCCATAAATCAAGCCTTTTTAGTGACAAACTGCTACACAATCTTTTCAGACCTCTAACTAGAAAGACTGATTAAGAGTCTGACCTGTGGAACAAACTCCAAATGCACGATGAATCAACATTTTTTGTCCATTTTGGAAATTGACAGACACCCAGATGGAGGTTTGTCATCAATCCACATTTCACCTTTTTCGAAATGAAGAAACCACTGCACACTTGAGTTTTTTCCATAGTGCTTCTCTTGTAAGCTGTGGTCAGCAGCACAGCAGTTTCTGTGGTGTCTTTCCTGAGCAGGAAACACAATTCCACAGCCACAAGCTGTTCTCTGAAATCAGCCATCACAAAAACTAGGTTTGAGTGAAACGGCTTTCACAAAAATTCACTGTGAACAAAGAGAACCTTCCCTGGCGACCGCTACTGGTGCACTGCTAACTCAGTGAGGGAGTTGTTTGATACTCACCCAGGGGGGAAATGCATGCTGGGAAAGCTCCACCCAGTGGTGGTTTTTCCATTTTTTGGCGGGGTACCGCCTCAGTGGCCTCAGTGTTATTGCCTGACTTTTTCATTATGGAGGAGCTACAACATCCTACAAACATTTCAAAGTTTATGAAATGACTTGTGTGAGAATTTCCCTACAAACTAGGAAGAGCGACAAATAATTTGCAATCCTGCTGGCAGTGAAGTAGTAGGAAAACTTAGGAGCGCAGTCTTCACAAATTCCCCGGTTTTGTAGGTGGCCTTTCCCTACCACAGCAGTGTTGTGAGCACATTCAGCCTTCCCGGAAGGTCTGGAAGGTTCTCTGTCCCTTCACTCTTCTTCAAAAGTCCTTGATAATAACATGAATTGCCTGGTAAAGCTCTGATTTTAAAACTCTGGTTTGTTTTCCTTTAGGATGTGCAATGGGATTTCTGAAAGGACATCTTTCTGGTGCCTACTTAGTGATATACCCATAGCTTGAAGAGATTCAAGTCTTCCCTGTGATCTATTCAGAGGCAATTCAATGGTAGTGAATGAGATTGAGTGGGCTTGACTGAGCAGAAGCAGTCTGGGTGCTATGTCTAGTTTCTAGCACATTGCTTTGGAGCAGCAGAGAATCTGCTGATGGAATGATGACCTTGCATCGATCGAGGGATGCCACACAAGCATCATTTGTCCCTCAAAATCCTTAATTAGTTCAAATGAGTACACAAATCAACCAATCACACATTTACATAGACACACATACATATATATTGCTTTCTATTAAAGACCTAATCTTACACATTTTTTCCTACAAAATTTTCATATTTTCTCTATTGCTTCCTAAGTAGTGTGTGTGTCTGTGTATGTATATGTATGTGTGTGTGCATGCTGCTTTCTAAGCTGGCTGGTAAAAATGATATCTTTTGGATTCATTCAGGGTACCCACCAGATGGATTTAGGCTATAGTAATAATCTTGTAAATGTACCCTAGTTTAATTCATAGAGAATTTGTTTCCGATTTCTTGCTTTATTACATCTCCCATTTAGACTCTAGTTTATCTCTTTGAAAAGCTTTGTATTTCTTCCTCATGTTTCATTCCACACTCAGCATAGATGTGCACACCCAGTCAACATCATCTCACTCCGTCTACATCCTTGTGTGGGAGCCATTTTCATCATATTTGTTTCAAGTGAAGGGCTGTTATTCAGCATAAACACGCAGTACTTGGCTAGAGAAAACTATTTGGATAATATTCCTATAGCAATAAAAACTTGCAAATGTAAATATAAAATACAATAGCTATGTTTAGTCATCTCATTCACATACTTTACTAAGTGATGTTGGAATATAATAGCTAATCATAGAGGAATCATAGTCTGTATTTCATAAAATATCTTTCATCTGAGGATCTCAAAGAATCTCTGCTGACAATAATGATAATATTTATGCATAATAACTGTTCTTTTGTCACCATTTTTTAATGTCAAAACAGAGATGGGCCAAATATACAATTAAGTGTGCATCTGAAGACTCCTTTTTTTTTTTTTAATCCTAAAATACAGGTTTGGTGCAGTGAAAGTACAGCCTCTTCCTGAATAAATATAGAAATTCATTCTTTGCTTCATTTCTGCTAACTAGTCAGTGCAGTGAAAACAAGAAGCTTTGTTATTTACTTTTATAATCCAGGTGGAGAAAGCAGAAGATTGTTTTTCCTCACAGGGCAACTATTTCGAAAGCTATTTTGGACACCAATGCATTGTAAAATCATTAGATCATAGATGTTAATGATTTGGGCCGTACAGTGGAGAGTGAGAGAAAGCTAAACTTCTAGGCATAGTGTTATTAATTCCATTAAAGATGGCAGGCAGACAGCTTGGGGAGTGTTGCTGGCCAACATGGGTAAGAGCACTGAACCTAGCAGCCCAAATACTGGAAACTGGATCTTGAGCTATGCCATGTTCTTGTCCGGTGGTGCAGTAGTTTGTGGTTCTCAGTCTCACTGCCATTGAGCGCATCCTGTGCATAGTGAGCCTGTAGGACAGGGTCGGATGACCTCAGTGGGTTTCCTATATGTGAAAGTCTCATCTTCCTTCCATTGAGTGGCTGGTAGTTTCAAACCAAGCACTTCGGGGTTAGCAGCCCAACTCCTAAACTAGGTGCCATTAGCTCGGCGACTTTATTTATAACAGATCTAAATATTACTCAGTTCTCCACCATTTTCACAATTGTTGGGATGCTTGAGACCATTGTTACAACCATTGTATCAATCCAGCTCTTGCGGGTCTCCCTCTTTTTTCGTTACCCTCTACCAAGCATGATGTGCTCAGTGACTGTATCTTCCTTATAACATATGCCATCTAAGAATAATGATTGTAACATAATAAACATATAAGAGGCTGAGTGGTTTTCATTTACCAGGTACTTTGCATCTCTTATTCTACCTCTCATTCTCTCGCCAATTAGACTCTGGGAGGTCCAGTCCATTCTGAAGACCACACAACCAGTGAATAAACGGAGCTGAAATAGAAATAAGATCTATTCTGGGTAAAAGTCCAGGCTCTTTCCACTCTGTCAATAAGGCATTTGTGAGCCATCGTATTTTAAGCACTAAATATAAGCCAGTTAATCTGTTAAGTGCTTTAATATATTTTTTCATTTAATCCATAGGAAAATATGCTATGAATCTGGTATGATTTTACTGATTTATGAAGGTTCAAAGAAGAAAAGTGACTTGCTAAAAATTAATAAATTTCGTACATGTCAGAGGTGAGCTAACTTTTTAATAAGATAATCTTCAGATATCTTCTCTCAATAACAATCCCACACTACAGTGACGCGCTTGAGCTTTGAGACTTCCCGAGTGGTCACAACATGTATTATTTTCTCATTTTCAAGGTAAGGAAAATGACTCCGGAAGAGCTTGTCAGCTACTTCTTTCTTTTTTTCTTCTTTTTGTACCCCCCATCTCCTCCTGCTCTTAATGTTGGAGCTCCCCAGTAGGGTATGTCCTTAAAAGAATTCGTCTAGCTTCCTAGTACTGAGTACTTTGATGGCTCTACATTAATGACGTTCATATTCAAATTGCTAGCCTTTGGTGTCCATCTGATTCCAGATGGCGTCTCAATAGCTCCACTTGAAAGACTTAATGCATCTTAAGCTTCACATGAGTCAAAACAAATGACTGATTCTACGCTTGAGCCAAACCTGCAACACCTCTGAAAATCAGCACAAGGCATCACCCACTTCAGCAACGCTGCGCAAAGCCTGGGAGACAACCTGGCTGCTTTCTTGCCCCTCTCCTGGACTAGAGTGTAAGAACCTGTGGACAGGAATGCTTTCTGTCTGTTTACTGCTAGAACACTGGCTAGTACATAAAAGACACACAACCATGTACGCATGATAGAGCCATCCAAAGAAGGAGAAACAGGAAGCAGTACAGGAAGTGGTTATGACCTTTGCATCAGTCACGGTTGGTTTTGAGTTCAGGTTGCGCCTATTAGCCAGGTCACCTTGGACACATTTCCTCAAATGGGCTAGTATTATTTGCCTTATGCAATTGGTTTGAAGAGTAAGTGATAATGAGAGCAAAACACTTAATTAAGTACCTGGCATACAGTAAAGATTCATTAGTCCAGAAGCTTCTGATTCAAGGCATCTTGGATCTATGATTTTAGGTCATATCAAGAGAGATTTTTATATTCCACATCTTTCATATCTGATCCTAGGATAGGCAGCCAGGAAAATGTTTGATGTAGCTAGAAATTGTGCCTGACAATATAAATATATTGCTAACATTCATATAGGCTGGCTGCTTACAGACCATATGGACTGTACCTGGGGCAATTCTGAAGATGCCAGTGTTTTAGACTAGGACATAAATTACACTTTTGGAATTGTGTAGTAAAGTAGCCCTTTTGCACATTTTCTTATATATTTAGTCTAAGGAAGAAACTAAGTTTATTTGCTTGTTATCACTAAGGTCTTTTGAATTCTACACAGTCGTGTCTCTTCCTCTACAGAAGTTCTGTAAGTTCTAATTAACCTGAAGCCTCCTTCCACCTACTTGATTCTGACTCATAGGGGTTTCTGACACCGTACATCTTTATGGAGCAAACGGTCTCATCTTTCTTCCAGGGAGCAGCTGCAGGATTTGGATCTCTGACTGCAGTTAGCCCAACACCAAGCCTGCAGCACCACCAGGGCCCTGAATTCCGCATGCTAAAATCTCAAAAGCTCTGATTTTGCCTGCTCTTTAGGAGTTGTGTAGTGACTCAATTTTATATATTAAGAAGATCATCTGAAAATGGAATGAGACATGTAGGAAAAAAAACTGACCTCTAGATGTGAGGCCATTGAGATGTGTTATCACTGCCAAGGAGCCTTAGTGGGAGGGTGAGTTTTGCATAAGGCTGCTCACTAGAATATTAGCAGTTTGAAACCACAAGCCGCTCCAAGGGAGAGAAATGAGGCTTTATACTCTTGTGAAAACTTGCAGCCTTGGAACCCCACAGGAGCTGTATCCGCTAAGGTCCTTATATGTTGGAATTGACTCGATGGAAGTGCAAAAGGTTTTCGGTTACAGGTGCTTGGTCTGTGCCACTGTGTGATTGAATGTCTGATTCTCAGTCTTCTATTTTGTAGGACCACGAGGGACCTGGCTCTTCCAGAGGCAGTCCTGACACGAAGAAGGGAAAAACAGCTGCACCGAGTTGGTTGCACAGAAGATAAAGCACCATTGTGGCATCGGCCCTGGTCTCATTGGAGACACTGACTGTGCCACGTTATATTAGGCAATCTGGTCCGGAGCAATTGCAATTTCATGCCAGATGTTTGTAGACCACACACGGAGACTGAGAGTTGCCGGACTCTAAGTCTCAAATGGCACAAATATGTCTCGACACATTATTTGAAGGTCACTGGGTAAGAAGGGTTGGCTCTATTCTGAACTTAGTCATTCGCTTAAACTATTTGATTTTTATAGCCCTGCTGAACTTTGTATGCTCTTCAATTTCCACCTTCTTCAACTTCAATTTCTAAATACTCTCCCTCTAAAGGGCCTTCCATAAATATTGTGCTTAATTGCTTCTGCTATTCTGTGACTCCTAGTAGGCATATGACACGTAATATGTCACAGGTCATGTGGGCCATTCAACGCCTATTTCCAATGCCGTTTCTTTTCCTTTTAAAATCATTTTATTGGGGGTGGGGTGTCGTACAGTTCTTGTCATTATCTACACATGCATCCATTTGTGTCAAGCACATTTGTACATTTGTTATCATTTTCAAAACATTTTTTCTACTTGAACCCTAGGTACCAACTCCTCATTTTTCCCCTCCCGTCCCCACTCTCCTTCTCTCATGAACCCTTGGTAATTTATAAATTATTATTTTTTTCATGTCTTACATGGACCAATGCTTCCCTTCACCCATTTTTCTATTGTCCTGCCCTCCTTGGGAGGAGGTTATATGTAGATCATAGTGATCCGTTCCCCCCTTTCTCCTTCCACCTCCCCCTTCTCCTCCTGATATCACTACTCTCCTTTATTAGCTCTTAGGTGTTTATCTGTCCTGGATTCCCTGGGCTGTGAGCTCTTCTCTGTACCCATGTACATTCTTTGGTCTAGCCGAATTTGTAAGACAGAATTAGGGTCATGATAGTGGGGGTGGGGGTGGGGGGATGAAGCATTAAAGAACTAGAGGAAAGTTGTATGCTTCATCGGTGCTATACTGCACCCTGACTGGCTCGTCTCTTCCTTGTGACCCACTGTAAGGTGATGTCCAATTGTCTACAGGTGGGCTTTGCATCTCCACTCCTCACTCCTCATTCTCATTGATATGATTTTTTGTTCTGGGTCCTGATGCCTGATACCTGATCCCATTGACACCTCGTGATCACTGAAGACAAAAAGGGTGCATAAGCAAATGTGGTGAAGAAAGCTGATTCCCATGGAATTTCCATAAGCCAATGATTGAATTTAAAATACACATACCCTTCTTGAAATTTTTCTGGTGTTTTGTTTCCTCTTTAATATGGTTTTTTCTCCTATAAATAAGCAAAAAACTCTCTTTGACAAAAAAAAAAGATCAAAATCAAATGGTAAAACAACCTCCCCCCTCCTAAATCAAGGGGTGTAATTTCGCATCCCGACCCCCATAGAACCGATCAGCTCCTTCATAGGGAGTTGTGAGATTCCTTCAGAACCCATTAAAACAGTGGCAGCTATGTCTGCAGTTTCACTTGAAGCGACATTTTGGTGTCCTCCCCATCCTATCTGCCCTGACTCAGGGAGAACTTGGGCATCCAAAGGGGCTTCTTCTCATTAAAATAGCTTTGCTCTATATTTAGGAAAAAGGTCTTTACCAAGAGAGGTTAATCACACTACTTAAGGCAAATTCACAATAGTTAAAGTAGGTCGTTAGGAATTCATTCAGGTGTAGCTCCTGCAAATTGACTTCCAAATCTGCAAGGAAAAAGAGGACTGCTTAGTTCTATGGACAGGATCTGCCTGGAAATAATGTTGCAGATCAGGAAGGACTAATAATCTAACCACAAGGTTGGTAGTTCAAACCCACCAGCCATTCTGGAGAGAAGGGAGGAGCTGGCTGCTCCAGGAAAGAGTTAAACCCTAGGGCTAGTTATACCCTGTCCTACAGGTAAAAGTGAGGCAGGATCAAATTGCTGGTGGCGGATTTTGGCGGACAGCTCTCATATCTGCAAAGAAGCAATTTCTGTTGAAAAGCTTAATGAAAACCTGAACTAGAACCTGGCTATTGGTTAGATCCTGTGTTCTTTGAAGACCCTCGGTAGTCGGTGTTGCAGCATTTTCAGTATTTTATATAGCATTTTTCACATAGAAAATATTTAGTAAGTTACACTTGCGTGAAATTGGGTGTTTGGAATTGGTTATGTATGTTTCTATCCAAGGAGTCCCTGGGTAGCACAAATGGTTCGGTGCTCGACTACCAAATCAAAAGTCAGCAGTTCAAATCCACCCCGTCGTTGTTGCTGGGTGCCACTGAGCTGCTCTGACTCATAGTGAGTCTAACTAAGTACAACAGAACTAAACAGAACACTGTCCTTCCTGCACCATCCTCTGTACTGCTGTGATGTTCAGCCCACTGTTGCTGCCGCTCTGTCAGTTAATCTTGTGAAAGGTCTTCCGTTTTGTCGCTGCCCTCCCACTTTACCAAGCATGATCTTCTTTTGCACAGACTGCTCTGTCTCTCCTGTGCTTGAGACAACATCTCACCATCCTTGTTTCCAGAGAGCATGAGGGATGCACTTTTTCCAAGAATAGATTTGTTTGTTCTTTGAGCAGTCCATGGTAATTTCAATATTCTTCATTAGTACCATAAATTCAAATACATCAATTATTCTTCAGTCTTCCTTATTCAATGTCCAACTTTCAATGCATATGAGGTGATTAAAATCCCATAGCTCGGGTCAGGCATTTCTTGGTTTTCAAAATAACTTTTCAGTACTTTGAAGCGGTCTTGTGCAGTTTAGTAAATTGTTTTATCTCTTGACTCAGTTTTCCATAAGCACTGACTATGGGTCCAAGCATGATTAAATCCTTGAAAAATTCAATCTTTTTTCCTTTCATCATATTAGAATTATGCTCATCCAGATTGACTAGAGAAACAAATTCATAGACACTCATATATGTATAAGAAAGAGTTTTATATAAAAAGTAATTGTACATTAACAAAGCATCCCAGCCCAGTCCAGATCAAGTCTGTAAGTCTGATATTAGCCCATACCAATCTATAAAGTCCTCTTTAGACTCATAAAACACATGCAATGACACCAAATGAAGGAAGATCTTAGGCCAGTGGGTGGGAAGTCGTGTGGATTCTGGTGTTGTAAGCAACTCAGCACTGGCAGAGGTCTCCATGTGGCTCCTCCAGCTTCCATGGCTCTGGATGCATCAGGATAGTTTCATATGGCTTCTCCTCAGAAATGACTCACAGGGAGTGAGCAGAGAGAGAGAGATAGAGTCTCCAACCTCCATGGAGGAATATTGGAGTTTCCAGAATCCTCAGAAGAAGGTCATGCCCACAGAGAGGCTTCATTGGCTATGACCTGATTGACAGGTAAATTCCACCCCTTCACTCATAATACTCTCAAATTGACACCAGATTATGTAACTCCCACAAGAATTTTGCTTTCCTTTGCATTGAGTTGTAATTTATTCAGAAGGCTACAACCCTTGATCTTCACCAGCAAATGCTTCAAGTCCTCCTCACTTTCAGCAGCAAGACTGTGTCATCTGGCTATGCAAGGTTATAAATAAGCCTTCCTCCAATCCTCATGCTGTATTCACCTTCATGTAACCCAGATTTGCTCATTATTTTCTCAGGCCACAGTTGAATAAATATGGTCAGAGGATACAAGCTGACACACGCCTTTTCTGATTTTAAGCTATGCAGTATTTCCTTGTTCTGTCCACACAACTATCTCTTGACTTATGTAACATCTGCATAAGCGTAAGGAAGTGTTCCGGAATCCCCAGTCTTCTCAAGGCTATCCATAGTTTGCTTTGTTTCATACAGGGGACTGCCTTTACATAGTTAATAAAACACAAGTAAGCATTGTTCAGGTATCCTCTGTTTTCTTTTTTTTCTTATGTTTTTAATTTTTTAAATTCTTTAATCATTTTATTGGGGCTCACACACAACTCATCACAATCCATACATACACCAATTGTGTAAAGCACACTTACACATTTGTTGCCCTCATCATTCTCAAAACTCTCACCTTCTGCTTGGACTTCTGGAATCAGCTCCTCTGTTTGCATCAAGATCCGTGTGACATCAGCAGTGATCTCTCTTGTTTCATGGCCTCTTCTGAATCTGACCTGAGCTTCTACCATCTCTCTTTAATGTACTGCTCCAACTGGGGTTGAATTATCTTCAGCAAAATTGCAATTGCATTTGATAGCAGTGTTATTTTTCTATAATTTGAGCATTCTGTGGAATGGGTGCAAATATGGATCTCTTCAAGCCTGTTGGCTAAGTAACTGTCTTCTAAATGCCCTTGCTGCCAGAGCTCCATCCTCTTGTTAAAACATTTCTATTGGTATTTCATCAATTCCTGCATCCTTGCTTTCTGCTTATGTCTTCAGGGCAGTATGGACTTCTTTCCATACCATTGGATCTTTTTAAAAAATCATTTTATTGGAAGCTCTCACAGCTATCATATCATTCCATAGTTCAATCGTATCAAGCGGTATTGTAGAATTGCTACCACAATCAGTTGAGAAACATTTTCTACATTTTCTTTCATCTTGAACTCCTTAATATCAGCTTCCCTTTATCCCCTCCCTCCCCGACCTACCCTCAGGAACCCTCACTTATTTATTTACTTACTTATTCATTCATTCATGCATTTATTTTTTTGCAATAGCTGTTGTTATTGCCAGATCCTACACCATCCAATATACCGGTTCACATATAATTCATTGAATGGGGTTATTCAGACATCAGTGCTATCACCTCCCTATTCCCAGCTCCTCCCCTCCACTCTCTTCCCATACCCTAAGGCAGTGGTCCTCAACCTTCCTAATTCCTCAACCTTTAATACAGTTCCTTATGTTGTTGTGACCCCCCCAACCATAAAATTATATTTGTTAATACTTCATAACTGTAATAACTGTAATTTTGTTACTGGTATAAATCAGAAAACTCCTGTGAAAGGGTTGTTCCATCTCCCAAGGGGTCAGGACCCACAGGTTGAGAACCACTGCCCTAAGGGAACTCCTACTACTGTCCTGAATGGTTATTCGTGCATTGAATGATCTTCAATATACAAATGAACATTTGAAAATCTAACATGATTGATGAGGAAAAATAAAAAACATAATAGAAAGGGGAGGAACTATTAAAGAACTTGAGGATAATTATGTGGTTCACCAGTGCCGTACCACACCCTAGATTTTTCATCTCTTCTGAGGGGGACTGTTACCCTTTCACATCGATTTGGTTACTTATTTTGAACTTCTTATACCTCTCTCCATCAACACTTCTTGATCACATCAAGCGGTGGGTGTCTTCCATGTGGGCTTTGTTGTATCTCTGCCATATGGCTGCTTGTTTGACTACAAAACTTTAAGACCCCAGATGCTCTATCTTTTAATAGCTGGATCATCAACTTAATTCACTACATTTGCTTATGTACCCATTTTGTCTTCACAATCGTGTCAGGATGGTGAGTATCATACAATGCAACATTACTAGGGAAAAATGTGTATATGTGTGTGTAAACATATAAATATAGGTGTATTTATATATATGCATATATTTATGCAAATTCAATAAGGAAGCAGTAGGATTTGGGGCTTCTACTTAAATCTTACCTCAGTATAAGAATGGTTTGGTCTAATGATGTGACAGACCATTGATTCTTCATTATATGCTACCTCTTGAAGTGGTTGAACATTGAGTAGCTCTTTTGGATACCGTGACTGTATATTTTCCATGTTCTTTTGATATTTATTTATTGTTCAATATTTTCCTCACAGAATATTTCAATATTGATACTAGAAGTCTGACTCTTTTCTTCGATTCTTATTTTAGAATATGCTTAGTGTGTTCTTCATTTTTGGTTTTCTACCTCTAGTCTTTTGCACATTTCAGTATAATATCTTATTTATATTCTCAGCTACTCTTTGAAATTGTCTGTTCAGCTTTTATATTTCATGTGGTTTAGCTACTCAATGATTAAGAACAAGTTTCAGAGTCCCTTGTGATACCCACTTGGATCTCTACTTCCTTTCCTGTATTTTTATTGCCCTTTTGCTTTCTTCATGTATGATGTTCTTTTTCATCATTATTGTTTTGGTTTTTATTGTTTTGACCTACTCATTTTTGGGATGTTCTTGATGCTATCCCACAGCTCATCAGGTTTTCTGCCATCAGTGGTTCGAACATCAAATCCTTTTTTGAGATTTTCTTAAAATTCAGACAAGATATAATTAATATCATGTTTGGGCTCCTGTGGGCTTGTTTTAATTTTCTTCAGCTTCAGCTTGAACTTACATATGAGCAATTGATGGGTCTGTTCCATAGTTGGCCCCTGGCCTTGTTTTAGCTGGTGATGCTGACCTTCTCCATCGTCTCTTCCCACAGATGTAGTAAATTTTATTTCTCTGTGTTCTGTCTGGAGAAGCTCACTTAGAGGTGCCTTAAAAGACAGGCCTGGCAATCTGCTTTCAAGAAACCACAGTCTTGACAGCCCCAGGAACAGTTCTACTCTGTGCACTTGAGTTTGGCATGTGTCTGAATTGACTGAAAGACAACTAGACAATGACAACAAGAAGAATTATATTCCAGGAATCCCTAGGTAATGCCAATATTGACATGCCCAAGGCTACTCACTAAAAGGTCAGAGGTTCAAGTCACTACAGAAGAGAAGCCTAGATGGAGATCCACTTCCAGAAATGAAATGATTGGAAATCCTGTGGAGTTTTACTCTGACACACATGGATTAACATGAGTCAGAATAAATTTGATTGGCTTTTTTTTCGTAAATGAAAAGAAAAACCAAAGCCCTACTTTCCAAACGCTAGGTGCGGTTGTATGCTCTATGGGAAATAATGAGAAGCGGAGGAGGGGCTGGAGAGATTCAGAGCTTTAATTTGTATCTGCAATTAACTAGCAATTAACCTTAATTTATTTTAACTTTAAATGTAGGAATCTGGAGCTCAGTAACTTTTAACACTAGACCTTAATAATTTGAGTATTTATTTTGCTCATATTCTCAGTCTAGTTTTTACTTGTGCCTTAGTTGACCTCTATCTAGATATCTATTCATGCATACCTCCAGATATTATTATTTGATATGTAAAACACCCAGTTCTCTCTTCCATTTGGTTTATGCCAAGAAGCTTCATGGACTGCATAAAGCAGATGCACTCCGATTATCCAGCTCTTATAGTTTTGAGAAACTTGCTTTTCAAAACTTGTGAAAAATAGGGCAGAGGAAAGACACAAATGACTGTCCTTGTTATACCCAGTTGAAGTTTATAGTATTCTAATTACAGTGGGCCTGAACCTTTGGTGAGCTGGAGTAATTAAACTATTCGGTGGGAGCAAATCATTACCCATAGGAGATGAATTTGCTCTTTGAGGATGCTGATTAGAGCAATGAAAGAGGAAATTTACTTAATAGTGCTTGGAAAAGTGAAGGGCATCTTGTTTCCAGAAAGGAGCTTGTTCACACAAAATCAAGCCTGATGCTGTTTGCTTTACAGAGATCGTTTTCCAACATCAGCTGCCCAGAATAATCCCTCCCGTTAGTTAGGAGGGTGGTAGGGCAGCCTCGGGGTAAGTGAGGTCAAATATAAATGGGAAGAGAAAAATCTTTACCTGAGAAAGAAAAGAAGTAGTTCACTGCTTTTTTCTCATGAAGAACCTCATGGCATTACACAATAAGTGGGCATGGGGGCACTGATTTGATGGAGCCACCGAAGAGGAAGGGGGAAACCCTGCCCTGTAGTTGAAAGTCAGAGAACCCCATGGTTGAGGTCAGGATTCACCCTATTTATTTTAAAATCGAGTGTTTGCTTTATTTTCCCCTACCAATCCCAGTGAGATGGGAATACTGCATTCACTGAGGATTCTTGATGTGATTTGCTATAGATTTTCTTCTGCAGAAGCTCTAATTACATATGCAATCAGAAAGGAAATATCAGGTCAATGTTGGTACTATTGAGAAGAGTGCTCTGGGATGAGTAAAGGAGTGTTCCACTAGCAGCACCCAAGAAAGCCACGGCAGGCGAGGTGAGCTCCTTCTGTTGACGAAGGGTGTTGATTAAATGGGTCAGTACACTGGTGGGCAGCAAGAGGCTGTGGGACTTAGGCTGCTTCATACAGAATCTATCACATCGGTTGATTTTTAAAATTCTTCTCTAGAATATCAGAGAGTGTGTTGACAATTTGGGAAGTTGATGCCAACCTAAGGATTCCAATAGAAAGAGCCCCTCATGTTTAGAACTGGCGCTCAAATCAAGAGAAGATTGAACAACAAGAGCAAGGCATTCCAAGATTGCTGCGTAATAGTGAAGACCATAGACGTGGGTGCAAGGTGGACATAATTTAGGGATAAAAAGTGCCTTCCTCATAGTTACTGTGAGGATTGAACAAGAATGGAAACCCAATACTGATAAATAATAATAAATGTCAATCACAGTGCTGGTGTAGGGTCCTCCTGGAGGCCTCTGCTGGGTTGTTTTCGTTCCAGTATTCTGAGGAAGTCAAGAGGTACCAAAAGGTGGATAGGACAGAGGCATGTGAAGGCATCAGGGGATCCCTTGAGAGACTGGAATAATTGTTATTTAAAAACTAGGACAGAAGAAATCCAATTGCACATCACAGTATAAAGCTGAACACCAAAAGAAATCTGGGGGTCAAAGGGGATTAGTACAGATAAAATACTCAGAACAAAGTCTGGCACTTCATATATGCTCAATTAATGATGGTTATTACTAATATTATTTCTATTGATAGTATTGTTTCTACTTTCTCATCTTTCTTACTTCTTCAATACTACTATTAGTAATAGTATAATACTATTAGTATTACTAATAGTATTACTACCACCTAATGGCATCAGTTAATAGTATTACTACAATTGCTACAGCTATTAGATCGTGTAACTCAAGAAAAAATATTTTTCCAACTACTCTGAACACTAAGCTTGTTTCTATACACATTTTAGGTTACTATTTAAATTAAATCAGTTTCCTAAACTTTCTGGTGACTCTTGGTGTCTCAGTAACTCTTTAGACCCAAGACAAAAGGAAATATATGTGAGTTAGTTAGTTTATTGTGCCAACCTGGCCTATAAACACAAGTGGGGTCAATTGAAGGGCGGAGGGATAAATGGCTTTGTGAGCCTAGCCTTTCAAGTTCTCGGGTCTCTTGCTTTGTGATGGTCGTACCAGGGTGTAGTTGCCTTAGTAGTTCCCTGCTTCAGCTGGCAAGGTTGACTTCCTGCAAGACACCCCTGAGGAGAAGCCACATGGACCTACCCAGATGCAGCCCTGGGTACTGGAGCACCCGTGTGGAAACCCCTGCCAGTGCTGAGATGTTTACACATTCACTGACTCAGCTTTCCTCCTGCAGTCGGCATCGTTGTGTCTGTTTTGTGAGATGGAGGTGGACTTTGTGGACTGGTGTTGGACATATGGGTTAATGGGTTAATGTTGGACTTGTGGGCTTGGGCAGCACTGGGTTGGGATATTTTCTTGATGCGCTCTTAACCTTTACATAAAACTCTCTTATACAGGAGTTGCTGTGGAGTTGTTTCTCTAAAGTACCCAGACTAACACAATCTGTTTTGTATTTTAAGAAGGTAGGTCCAAACAACTCAATATGTACTTATGTTCTAAAAACATCGTGACCATTTGAGGAAAACATATACAAAAAATAAAAGGCAAAATCATATTTAATTTCATTCTGAAATAACCATAGTGATTTACTAGTGGAGATGAGTACTAATGAGCATGCCAAGGTTTCTCAAACCCTGTGATTGATTGGATGTTGCAACTCTCATTTCCTATTTCATAATGAATTTTTTTTATTATTTGGCTTCTATCACTGTTATTGTTAGGTGCCATTGACCTGCTTCTGTACTTATTATGTACAACAGAACGAAACACTGCCCAGTCCTGGGCTATCCTCACAATTGCCACCATGTTTGAGAGCATTGTTGCAGCCACTATCAATCCATCTTGTTGAGGGACTCCTCCTTTGCTTACTGACTTACTGTATATACTCAAATATAAGCCCTCCTGAGTATAAGCCAAGGTACCTAATTATTACCTGGGAAACCAGAAAAACGGATTGACTCGAGTATAAGCCTAGGGTGGAAAATGCAGACGCTATTGGTGAGTTTCAATAATCAAAACAAATGAAAATAAAATTACTAAAAATTGAGACATCAGTGGGGTAATGTATTTCAATATTTATTTTAAAATAAAAACATAAATAAAAGGACAATAAGTCATTTAACATTAGTAAACCCGCACAGTAATTGAAAAATAGGTTCAACAAAACAATAAGGTATCAACAATGATACCTTAAGAGCTCAATTAGCAACCAAGCTAAAATGTAGAGTTAAAATCCTTCTAAACTGGATTCCTCATCATCATCCATATCCCAATGCAGAACTTCAGCTGGAGTGAGGTCATCATAGACGCTGTCCTCACTGAGATTGCTGACATCACCATCACTGCTGTCATTTTTATACAGAGCGCAGGCTTCATTGCCATCCATAGTATTTCTAATACTACATTTCTGGAAGGCACGTCGCACCATGTCTTCTGGAATGTCTTCCCATGCATCTCGAACCCACTTTGCTATTAACTCTATGTCAGGCTTCATGAGATTTCCTCCTTGTGTTATTCAGGCTTGACTAGATGACATCCATTCATACCACATCCTTCACACACGGTCTTTAAAAGGCTTATTCAAAGATACACCCAGAGGCTGCTGCACAGATGTAAGCTCACCTGGAATAACGGCAAAAGTAACTTTACTAGATTTTGCCAATTTTTTTATGTCATCCGATAGGTGGGCTCTGAACATATCCCAAACAAGTAATGATGGCTTTTTCTTTAAGGCTGCTCCTGGTCGTTGGTTCCAAATTTCTTCCAGCTATTTTTTGTTCCGTCTTCATCCATCCAGCTTTTAACATGTGCACACACAATAATTCTTGGTGGGAAATTGATCTTTTTAGGCAAGGTCTTTCTTTTAAAAATGACAGGACACAGCTTTGTTCCATTAGCCAAATATGATAGAACAATTAAAGTGTTTTTTTTCATTTCCTGTGGTTGTGAGAAAAGTGTTTTTTCTCCTAAACTTGCCACAGTTCTGTAGCTTGGAAGCTCAAAAGTCATGGCAGTTTCATCCATATTCCCAATATCTGCCAGGTCATAATTATAAATCCTTCTTTGTTTATAATAAATGACTGGAATGACATACGGTAAGATTTTCTTCAAGGTCTTGTGGCAATTTCTGGGAAATCTTTGTTCTTTGTCTCAAACATAGTAGGCCAAACCTATCATGAAGCGGGTACATCATCCTGCTGATGCAGCAATTTTTTCAGTGCCTAATGCTTTATATTTGTCATCCGTAGCCAATTGTATAGCACGTATGCGTATTCCCATGCATGTTACACAGTAACCATTTGACAAGACCCATAATCCATTTATGTAATTCACTTTCTAGAGTCCCAGCCCCATAAAAAGACGTTAAACCATGACAAGCTTTGTAGCTTTTGGAATCTGTTCCAAGTCAGCCTTCATTTTCCGCCACTCCCTCACTTGCTTTTCGTTAACACACAATTCCCTACTTGCAATACTGTTATTGCTCTCTTCTGCTCTTGACACAACCTTCATTTTGAAACCAGCCTCATATGACCGGCGTTTTTGTTTTGGTTCAAGGGTATCCATTTCTAATAGGATAAATAAAACAAGACTTTGAAAAAGAACTTTCATGGTAATGCCCCCCTCGACCCCCCCGTGACATGTTAGCCGGCAGCAGTGGGGGGAGTCCGTGTTGGTGGCGATTCAGGATGTGAATTAACACAGAGATCAGAGGAGAGAGTCGGAGCACAGACACATCCTTACCAGTTCAGCTGCCAGCGTAAGTGAATCACTATGGGTGTTTCTGCAAATTGGAGCTGCCCACATCATAGGACGGCTCTGATTGGATAGATGTAAGTAAACAAACATTCAAAGCCCTGCAGTGTCAGCAAGGCTTTGAAAGAACAGTGGAGAAACGGCAATCACCCGCGAGATAACAAGGCTCCTCCCCTTACCTCGGGGGCCCCAGCGAGATGTTACACCTCGCTGGGGTACCACTGACCCGTGTATAAGCTGAACCTCAGTTTTCAGCACCTTTTTGTGCTGAAAAACTCGACTTATATACTAGTATATACAATACTTTACCAAACATAGTGTCCTTTCACAGAGACTGATACCTCCCAAGAGCATAGTCTAAGTACGTGAGATGAAGTTTCTCAGTCCTAGCGTCTATGAAGCATTCAAACTCTACTTCTTTCAAGACAGATTTGTTTATTATTCTGTCTGTCCACACAATAGTCAATATTTTCCACCAACATCATAATTCAAATACATCAATTCTCTGCTTGTCTTCTTCAATGTCTAGCTTTTGCATGCATATGGAGTTGTTGTCTAGGCAACCATTTACAGTCCAGTTTTGCTAAAGTAGGAAGTGAATGAAAAGAATGCAGCATGACCTAATGTTGAAATTGTGAACTACCCCAAGCGAGTAGTTTATGGGATATCTGAGAAATGTGGATGTGTATAGTTTAAAATTTTTGAAGTATTGCTTTGCTCTTAGATTTGCAGCAGTATTCCATGATGCTTTGGTACATAGCTTGGGAATTATAAGATTAAACAGATGGGCTTTAAAAAATGGTAAATACTAATAGCTCAAGTCAGCTAAAGACTAATGGCAGTCACAGCTCTGGGGATCTAATGGGCATACGTTTCAAATGATTATGCCTTGGCTTTAGGACTCCTGGGACAAATGGTGGTTTGGGCTTGTTGCCAGTGACTCACAGCCTGCCTAAGCTTATTTAATTTGTGGGTATCATACACTCAAAAAATGGGAACACCTTGAATGGAGAATAGCAATCCTTACATTGAGTCATACTTAGGGCCATTCTCTTCTTGCTGTAACTCAATTATGCACTCAAAGAAATGTAGTGGACTGTGCTACTTTTTTCATGGAATCCATCTTTGGATTAGCAAAGTTCATCCTTTTTTTCACTTCCCAAAATTAGTTTTTTCCATCTCTGAGCCACAACTGGGTTTTCTAGATTCCCTTTAGATTTGTGTGATCCTGGTTTCTCACCTCTTTTAGAAAGAAGAATACAGTTTTGTGGCAGATTTATGGAATGATGGAAAAAGAAGGATTTTTAAAGTAGCCGCACACTATCTTCTCATCCTGCTATTGAGGAGAGGTCAGGTAATTTATTCAGCAACACTCTTCACAGTGGGGCAAAATAAGACTGGACACAGTTGCTTCCTCCATGAACAATCTCAAGTAGGAGATTGTTGGCTGTCCTTTTTTTAAGGTGCTGCCACACGTGCTTAAAGCAAGCACAGAAAAACCTACCCTTCCTTACTTGGCACTTTGACGTCTCAGAGCATTGCATTGTAAATGATCATTATTAAATCCCCAGTCCCCATCTGCTCTTGAATCAGTACTGACCTCAGTCCTACACCAACAGGATTTGTATCAGAACTGAAATGCTGCATGGTTTAGAGCAGATTCTTCATAGTATTTCACGTTTTTGAGGTCATTTTCTTACATCAGTGGTTCTTAATATATTTAATTTTATGTGCCACTGTAGCAATCTAATAAATGTTAATGACCCCATCCTCCAGTAAATGCACACCCATGTGCACACATGTGTACACACACATTTTCAGTGTATTTCATGCGGTTCTCTGAGCTTTGTGAACTCCTGCCAGCTCTGGGCAAAGAACCTCTGCCTTACATGATAAAAAGCTTTTAAATATTATTTACTATAAATATTTATTTGGCACTGTTTTTCTCACTAATACTTACAAAGCCATGCATTTTAACCATTAATTGGTTTACTGTTTGGATCTTTTCCAAATAAAAGAAAGAACAAAGATTATTATTAGTTTGTTTGGAAGATTATTGCAAATGAAATCAACTTTTTTTAAAATGCAAAAAAGCCTTTATCAGTGGTGTCTAAGATTAGATGCTCATCAAAGGGGATAGGACAGGGCAGGGAGGGGGAGGAGCATTAAAACCAGGCATGCCTGCCCATTCCAATGTGGTCCCACTAGAGATTATGATCCAGGAAGTATCATGTGACAAATGACAATGACTTTGATGCAGAAAGTGCATGCAAATGTCCCATTTCTAGTGTCGCTAGCTAAAAGCTATAGAGGTGCCAATTTAGTGACCAACGTAGGAAGGAATGTACTAGCAATGGTCTCTGAGGGTATTGGAAGAGAGGGGATGGGGAGCAAGAAGGGAACCTGATAGTATTGATGACTGTATAACCCCACTCAAGGAGAGCGAACAACAGAATTGTTTGTGAATGGATATGTTGGATGGTGGAAGATATGGCATTCATACATACATACATACATACATACATACATACATGAATAAATAAATAAGGGTGGGGGAGGGAGGAAATAAAGGGGAGCTGATATCAAGGAATTCAAGAAGAAAGAAAATGTTTTGAAACAGATTGTGGTAGCAATTGTACAATACTGCTCCTATTGATGTGACTGGACTATGGGATGCTATGCTGTCTGTGAGAACTCCCAATAAAATTATTTTTTTTAAATTAAAAGAAAATTCATGGCACCCCAGATTGAAGATATATTTTTAAACTCTATGTTTTTATTAGGAAATAAAATGTAACAATTCATTTTAACAAAATCTAACATGATGCCACAAATGCTCCCACACGTTTAACAGTGTGTGGTTGTTGTTGTTAGGTTCCCTTAATTCCATTCCAAATGTACGAGGTACTGTGAACAGTGAACAACAGAACTTAGCATTGCCTATTTCTGCACCCTCCCCACAACTGTTATTATGTTTGGACCTACTATTGAACCCAGTACGGTACTTACTCAATATTGTCCCTAGCCTTCCTCTTTTTCACTGCCCTTCCACTTTACCAAGCACAAGGTCTTTCTCCAGAGATGGGGCTCTCTTGAGAACATGTCCAAAGTATGGGAGACAATTTCTCACCATCCTAACCTCCAAGGAAGCTTCTGGTTGTATTTCTTCCAAGAGAGATGTTTGTTCTTTTGGCAGTGCATGGTACTTCAATATTCTTCTCCAACACCATAGTTAAAATGCATCCGTTTTTATTTGGCGTTCCTTATTCTATGTCCAAATTTCACAGCACACGAGGTCACTGAAAATGACTTGGCTTGCGTCAGGCAATGTTTCACTAAATCTCTTGCTTGCTGCTTCCATGAGCACTGATTGTGGATTCCAGCAAGATTAAATCCTTGACAACTTCGAACATTATCCCTCACTTACCATATGTTACCTATCTTCTTTAAATTGGGTTATAATCCATACTGAAGGCTACAATCCTTGATCTTCACAAGCAGGTGCTGCAATTCCCCCTCACTTTCCGAAAGTTCTCCAAACCCTTTATTTTAATGAGTATGATATGCTTATATTTTTCATGTATCTAGAAGGTAATAGAAGGAACCCTGGTGCCCATTGTGTTAGGCATTAGGCTGCTAACTTCAAGGTCGGCAATTTGAAACCACCAGTGCCTCTACAGGAGCAAGACAAGGTTTTGTACAAAGTCTAGGACATTGACTAAGGAACTTCTACGTTGTCCTGTGTGGTCACTATGGGGTGGAATCGACTCAATGGCAGTGCATAATACAGAACTAATCTACTTTTCTCTGTTCACTGGAATATTCTCTCTTTTCCACTTCCATTTATTGGGAATACTGTGTATTGGGGCTGATGTGTATTTTCTGTTTGACCATTTTGTTTTTATGGGTATCTTTTTCTTTCAATTATTTATTGGATAAAGTTTGCAGTGTTGTTTCTCTCTTCATCCTTTACATTTTCTTATTTCCTTCCTCCTTGCACCTTCTCCCTCCCTATGTATCTGTCATCTAGCTAGGTAGCTTTCAATTATCTACCAGCTATCTGTTTGTGGATATATATGTTTATTATATATTTAATAAACCATTATATAATACATATATAGTTGAAGTTAGTTACACGCTCCCTTCCACAAACTTGCATGTCGATGCGTGCATCTACTTACGAATCACCATTATTTGAGGATTTTGTAGATAAAAGTGTTTGTTTTCATTGCCTTTAACTTTTGCAAACCTTTCATGGTCTTCCCTTGCCTACCTCATCTTTGCCAGTCTTCCTCTCATGGTGTGTTCACACTTGGCTACCACGTTCTTCTCCTTGCAAACCTGATAACCAACATTTCCTTGACTCCTTAAAATAATATCATATTTGACTCTTTGGCATGGACTTATTTCACTCAACATCAAGACTCGCATTCGTCCATGTCACAAGGCATTTTGCAAATTCATTAGTTTTCTTTAGTGTAGGATAGTGCAACGTTGTGTGTATGCAGCAAAATTTACTTAACTGTTCTTCCAATAATGAACACTTAGTTGGTTTCCATGGTTTTGTTATTGTCACTAGTGCTTCAGTGAGCATGGTTTGCACATACCGAGTAGCGGAATTTGATGTAGTCCTATTTCTGATTGGAAAGACGGACCGTACTATTTTCCATGGTAGTTGCACCCATGTACAGGCTCACCAGCATATGGAAGGATTCCACTTTCTACAAGCTTTTATCAGCATTTGTTATTTTGCTTTTTCTTTTGAATTTTCCTGTTATCGACAAGGTGGGCTGATATCTCACTATTGCTTTCATTTGTATCTTTCTAATAGCTAAAGGTTAGAGAACATTTCTTTACATCTTTGTTAACCCATCTCACTCAAGTCAATTCCAACTCAAGGACCCTACATATGTTGGCCAGCTGAATGTGTTGTTTAAAAATGTTCATGCCTTCTGCATATTTTTAGTTGGATTATTTGTATTTTTCTTGTTGACGTGTTGCAATTTTCTATAGCATTTGCAGATTACTATGATGACTAATATATTATTGCCAAACTCCACACACACTCCCAATGAAAAAGTTCATTTTTCATTCTTCTATGGTACATTGTTTTCCATGCAAATAAGTGTCTAACTCAGTGGTTCTCAACTTTCCCAATCCCATGACCCTTTAATACAGCTCCTCATGTTGTGGTGACTCAACCATAAAAATTATTTTCATTGCTACTTCATAACTGTAATTTTACTAGTTATGAATCATAATGTAAATACCTGATAGGCAGGGTATATTTTCTTTTTTTTTAATCATTTCATTAGGGGCCCATACAACTCTTATCACAATCCATACATACATCAGTTGTGTAAAGCACATCTGTACCTACATTGCCCTCATCATTCTCAAACATTTGCTCTCCACCTAAGCCCCTGGCATCAGCTCTTCATTTTTCCCCTCCCTCCCCATTTCCCCTTCCCTCATGAACCCTTGGTACTTTATACATTATTATTTTGTTATATCTTGCCCTGTCCGATGTCTTCCTTCCCCAACTTTTCTGTTGTCCATCCCCAAAGGACGAGGTCACATGCAGATCCTTGTAATTGGTTCCCCCTTTCCAACCCACCCTCCTTCTACCCTCCCAGTATCACCACTGACACCACTGGTCCTGAAGGAATCATCCACCCTGGATTCCCTGTGTTTCTAGTTCCTATCTGTACCAGTATACATCCTCTGGTCTAGCCAGATTTGTAGCTAGAATTGGGATCATGATAGTGGAGTTGGGGGGCAGCATTTAGGAACTAGAGGAAAGTTGTATTTTTCATCGTTGCTACATCGCACCGTGACTGGTTCATGTCCTCCCAGAGACCCTTCTGTAAGGGACGTCCAATGGCCTACAAATGGGCTTTGGGTCTCCATTCCATACTCCCCACCCCTCTCATTCATATGGCAACCAACCAAAATAAGAGGTGGGTAAAGGAAAAAAATCAATAATAAAAAAGAAATGGATAGCAGGGGCACAGGGCACTAACCCACCCAAGAGGAGGGTATTGTTTATATCTCCGCAGGCAGGATGTATTTTCATTGTCACAAATTAAAAATAATTAAAGCATAGTGATTCATCACAAAACAATATATAATTATATATTATGAAATATTTATTTCTAATGACAAATAAATGAAATTTTGTCTTGAAGCCTGGTGTTGCATGGGTAACAAGTCTTCACACCAGGTGCTCAGATGTGGGCATATCTGCATGTGGGTGGACCCGCGTGGAGACAGAGGAGCGGTGTCCGATTATCTTAGACAACCCTTGTGAAAGGGTCATTCGGTTCCTGAGGTCCACTGGTCTAACTTTTAGTAGATCCCAGTCATCTAGTTTGTCTTCTCCTATTGGTGTGTTTTCTATTGAATTTGACATCATGTTCCTGCTATGTTTAACAACTGACATGTAAAAGTCCTAAAAATATAAGGGTTGGCTTTTGTGAATTGGTTTGAGGGCATCACTGATCTTAATTTACTATTACAAGTCACTAACAACACTCGCCCTAGCTCCCCTCCCAACTTTTCATTGATATGATATATATGATATACAGTTTTAACATGTTTATATGTCCACATATGGATAGATAATAGTTTACATAGATAATAGTTTACATTTATAAGTGGGAAATCCAGAGAGAAAATGAAAAAAATTCTGTTACATAAAGGGATTGTTACATTAAAATATTTTATTAAATGAAATTAATGTCATGAAACTATACATACATATAAATTTATACACGTTCAAAACCAACCAACTGCTCCATAGCGAGTTACCGCCTTGGCAACTCACAGGGGCGTGCTGCTCTGCTTGGCAGGGGCTTTATAAGGCAGCATCAACTCCAGGGCAGAGAGTGGAGTGTGATGGAGTAGGAAAACTAATTAGTGTACTTTCTTTGTGTACTTTCATCCAAATTACAATAAAATACAGTGTAAATGAAGAACATCTTGGCCTGTATTTACCTGTTTATCTTGCTAATCAATCAAAAGACTGTTCTTCTGATCGCTTTTCTGTTTAGGGAAATTTATACATAGTATTTCTTCAAAAACAATGACGTCATCAGTTTTTTCATTATATATTTTTACAACTTCCAATCAAAAACCAAACTCACTGCTGTCCCATCTCATTTGATACATGAATAGTTGGGCCTTTCAATTTTTTCCCCTAAAACCATTTTATTGAGAGTTAATACAGATATCATATCATTCCATAGTTCAGGCACATCAAGTTCATCACAGCAATGACAACTGCTCTCCCAATCACTTTCAAACCATTCTCTTTCTTCCTAAACTCCTTGATATCAGTTCCCTCCTGCCCCCCACCCCCACTGTACCCCTCGGAAATTTATTCTACTCGCTGTCCCTATAGGTTCATCAATCCTGGGCTTCATGTACTGAAAACCAGGAAAACATGTAACACAACTTCAAGAGGATGACCCCCAATGGCATAAAGCATCTGATATAAACCCTAAGATGAACAAACAAGAAAAAAAATATTTCAGAAAATGTTGAAAACCAGATCAGGTCTAATGTGCATCTGAGGGGGAAATCAACTGACAAAGATTTATAAAAGCAAAATGGTAGATGATTTGGAGATAATATACCATGTATACGATTGTCTCCACTACTATTACCCAGATATCCAAAGCCTTATGAATGATTTCATATCTCCAACATAATATTATCTTGACAGACTTTATTGGCTACTTTTGTCCTAATCTAATGTATTGCCAGAAGTCAGGCACTAATATCTGCTTATTTATATTACCTAAACTGAGCCACTTTCATCTGCTTGCATTGCTAATCTAAAGAGATTTATTCTTACAAATGTCCTATTTCTGTATACTGCTCTAATTCAGAGAGATTTCAGTTCTTGGTGTTTTGTGTGTATCAGTTTCTTTAAACCCAGAAGAGAAATATATCTTTTTGTTTCTCTTTATCTTCTGGTAAATGAAGATCAGCAGTCTACTCCAACAACAAAAATGAAGTGTAAACAAAACACTTATTTAATAGCATGCAATGCCGTCACATTGGGAAATCAGCCTAACTGAATTTTACATACAGTTATGGAACAGAACTTTCTTCAGCAATATCTATATTTAATCATTGTTCACAAACAATCTGAATTCAGTGAGCACAGACATCCTCCACTTGCTACGTACAGAAAACAGAAACAAACCCAAAAATGGTGTAAGACATTTCTCCTTAAACTGAAAACTGGCGAGGCTACTTCACGTGAGTCACTTTCAGGGAATTAACCAAACTTGTTCACATTCAAGAAGTCCAAAGTCACTTTACTTTGAGACTGTTTTCTTCCCTGAAGGTATAGCTTATTTTCTTTACTGAGAGACTTTATATGTTTAAACAAAGCAAAATAGATATTTCTGTCATGAAGCTGACTTATTAATGCTGAGATTGATCTTGTTTTGATCTGCTATGCTGCAATTCACTCAACTATGAAGTCTTTGAGGGGTAAGGCTCTCAGAGTCTATTCCGGGGCCTCCTGGGCCCGTGCTCATGTGAGCTGCACCTGCAAATGCTTCCATGGGCATGTGGATTATAATCACCATGACGGGGCCTTCGAGAACCTCGTTAGGCCTGAGTTGGAGGTTCTCTTTGTGTCTCCGCGCCACAATACACAATATATCTGTTTAACAGTGCCTTTATCAGGCTCTATTTTAATGCCAGAAACTGTTTTTTTTTTCATTCTTCCTTAGTATCCGACTGTGAGCATGCTGAAGGAAGAAACTGAACAGTTCAACTCTATTTGGTGTTGCATGTGATTTACGGTGCCGGAGAAGAACATTGAAGGCACTACTGACTTTCTAAAGAACAAACAAATCCGTCTTGGAAGAAGTACAGCCAGAATGTTCCTTAGAGACAAGGATGGGGAGACTTTGGCTCCAGTAAGTTGACCATGTCAGAAGAGGCGGGTTCTGAGAGACGGACAACATGTTTGGTAAAAAGAGGGGCAGCCACAAAGAGGAGGACCTTTGACAAGGTGGATCGATGGAGTGCCTGCATTGATAGGGCCAAACATGAGGGCAGGTGTGAGGCTGGCACAGGACCGGGCATTGTTCCATTCTGTTGTACCTGGGGTCATTATGAATCGGAATCGGTTTGACAGCATCTAACAGCACCATTTAGTGTTGGGAATTAGTGTTCAATAAATGTTTTTGGATGACTATAATCAGAACTTCTCTCAGGGGCCTTAAAAAGCTGGGCTTTCTCATAGTGTGGTTTTCGGTGGAATTCTCTTTGGTGGGAGGCTCTCTGCTTATGTAGTGAATTTATCAGTGGTTTCACATACCCCCACTGGCATCGAGTCAATGCCCACTCAGAGCCACCCTGCAGGACAGGGCAGAACTGTCTCTGTGAGGTCCTGAGACTGTCACTCTTAATGGGGGTAGGAAACCCACGTTTTCTACCAAGGACCTTGTGGTTAGTAGCCCAACATGTAAACACTACCCCACCAGAGCTCCTAAGTGGTTTCACATAGTTAAAGCATGTTTCTCCTTATACCTCTGCTCCACACAGGCATTCAGGATTAGGGCTCTGACATGTGGCTCTACTGTCTTATGGTGCTTTGGTAAGTATGATAGATTTGCACCTGTCATACTACCTATCAGGAAACCTCGAATCTACTTGCCCTATCACAAACCACCAGTTGCTGTCAAGTTGATGTATCAGAGGAGGACTTTGATCAACAGGGATTTCAATGGCTGCTTTTCCCGAAGCAGACCACCAGGCCTTTCTTCCGAGGTGCCTCTAGGGAGACTAAAAACACCAGCCTTTAGTTTACCAGACAAATATGTCAACAGCTTTTATCATCCACAAAATCCCTCTATTATACAATGGTATATATATATATATATATATATATATATATATAATTATCAACATGTTCCTGGGCTTTTAATGTGCCATTTGCCATACTCTCTTGATGTGAAGAGAAGTTGATAGGAATAGTTGATTGATAACATTCTCTCCCGCTATTTTTGTATTTTTGTGTGTTTGAGAATAACATTGTCCCTTGATGACATAAATAAGACATATTGGTGAAGAAATTATAATGCAAAAATTATTTTTAAGGAGCAGATGAAATTACCTGCATTAGTCCATACCTTAGCAAGTAATACTTGTCTATCAAGATTTATTTTTGTATAGTTTTAGTCAAATGATGTTTAAGACTCATAAAATAGAAACCATTTGAGAGAAATAACACCATTTATTTTTTCATTAAGTGCATTTTTATTTTTTCAGGATCCATTTCTTCCCTACTAACGTGGCAACTACTATGGGTTCTTTTAAATGAAATAAGCCAAAGTTGGCACAATTAAAATAACTAGAAGCAATTCCAAATGCTTTTCTTTTCTTTCTTTGTTTTTTTTGATTGTAAGCAAAATCCTCTTTAGCAATTCCTAAGAAGTGACCAATTTAGCACTTACTTTGAAGTGTGTTTAAATATAAGTTTCAATATAAATAATGACAATTCCTTGATTTTTGTGTATAGTAAATAAGGAAATTGAATTTTTCTTTGGAATACTCCAATTCTTCTGTTCCAGAGAAAGGCATCCTTATTTTTAAATAAGACATATGCCTCCATTTTATAGGTTTTCTTTGATTTCCTAAGCTGGGGAGTCAGACTAAAATGTTTCATTCAAATTGGAGCTATAAGACAGACTATATAGTGTGTGGTGTGTGTGTGTGTGTGTGTGTGTGTGTGTATAGATGCTAACTAATATCCACCACCAAGATTTTTCTAATTGGAGATTAAGAGGGCAGGCTTGAAGATTGACTAGCCTCCTATAGTTTCTTCTAAACCTGAAAGATTACTGTATCAAAAGTCAGCATTTCATTGCCCCTTATATCCATAAAGAAAATTAAAATCATATGCTACACAGCAAGCTTAAACCATTCAGAATGTTCATAAACATATTTAAAGCCAAAATTACAGCTGCTTCTCTACTCGGGGTACCACGTACAGCTCGCGGTGCGGTTCTCATGTGGCGCTGCTCACACTCTGACAGTAATTACGGTATTTTAAGCACCATCTCTTCGACAAGAGCGCTCTTTGGTGGTGATGCAGTTCTTTGGTGATTATGACAGCGAGCCCCTCCTGTTCTGCAAAAGCACCTTTTCAAGGAAAACACCATGTCCTTCATGTCCTACTAGAGCCTTGTCCTTTGTTAGAGAGGGCGATGACAGGGTTTCTTAACTATAGAACCAATAAAAGCCTTTCCTTGCACATGCACCATTCAGTAACACTCACTGGCAGCTCTTTCCTTCTGTCTTTTTGATGCAATTTCAAACTTGAAATGTAATTGATTGCCTCTATCAGTTTAACAGGGTGATTGACTGGTGTCATAGGCAGCTCAAGCTTGTGTGAGCACTTTTTCCCCCATTCCTCTTCTCTGCGATAGACACAAATCAACAGTCAAATATTAGCTCTAGTCACTTCCACCGAAGCTCTGTATGTTATGCCGAACTGCAGGAAGTGTGAAAGTCTTTGGAAAGCAGAAATCTCTCAGATTCTGAGGGTGGGAGCACATGAGTTACTATTATCCTATGCTTATTATTATTTCATGTGCATATTATTTATTTCACCCTAACTCTCAGAGTGAGTGGTGTTTAACTTAACATTCTAGGGAGGAAGGCAACGTGTGCATTGAGGTTATGATGGACTGTGTCATATGAGACATACTCGCATTTAGAACATGCAGTCCGTTTGGGGTAATGTGCTCACCTGGTGCTGGATATGCTGGTATTACACTCCATCTCCTCTATATTGTAATAGAGGACCCTTTAAAGTACATTGTGACCTCCCATTGCCATAAATGCATATTTTATTTTTGACCCTACTGCCTGGGCCACTGTGCATAGATCAATAGCCTGACAACTCAAAGTTTAGTCTTGCTTTTGTAAGGATGTTTTTAGCTTTCTCACCTTGTAACTGAATAGACAGTAAAAAAAAAAAAAACAAACAAACCCATATATGAATTAGTTAAATCGATAAAAATCTCTTTGGGAAGTAACTGTAAATAACCACCAAGAATCCTAACCCGTGGGGTAGCAAAGTAAACAGCATATATTTATTGACATATTTATTTATTCCTTGAAATTCTAAAGATTATCTGTGTGAAGAGCTTTTGCTTCTAGCTATACTTCCCAATCAGCTTCAAGAGACCCCTGGCAGAAACATCAGTTGGGATGCAGACCCCCTGAAGTCCCCACCTACAGATGGTTCTTTAGAAAGAGTCCTCTTTCCTGTTGGGCCCATCAAGCAACAGTCTTGATAGCCCCAGTACCAATTCCCTAGAGAAAGGCTAATACTTTGTCTTTAAGCTGAGCAGACCTATCTACAGGGACAGTCTTTTGCATCCGATCAGTCAAAGTAGAGTTGCTGTGCTAGGGAAAAAGGGCAGAGGGACAGACACTCCCTTCAACTCAATGTTCTCGTCCTCTAAGAAACCTACTGTTTCCCTGATCACACTCTGAATATCAGCGGTTCAACCCAACTCGCACGCTTTGGGACTCATTTTCTTTGATCTACCAAGAAGCCATTAGGTATTTATTCCCTATTTTGTCTGATGGAAAAAGAGAGAGAAAGAGAGAATTAAAAATTCCATGTTTGAATAGACTAGATATTTTCTAATACACATTCTCCTGTAGACAGTCACATTTCTGTTGATTTATAACAATAACTATCAACACATTTATTTCTAAATATGGGAAATGAGATAGGTAGTTTATTGTGCCAGCCTGGCCGATACACACAAGTGGGATTAATTGAAGGGGCAGAGAGACAAATGGCTCGACAAGCCTCGCCTTTCTTGTCTCTCGCTCTTTGATCATCAGACCGGTGTACGGCTGCCTTGCTTGTTCTGTCCCTCAATTTACAGGCTACACTACCTGCAGGGCACCTAGCCTGTGGAATGTGTCACTGTAAGTTGAGGTCCCTTTAAGACCACATGATTGGAATGTACATCTCTGGAGCTGGGGACTGACAGTTGGTCACCTGGCTGACAGTTGGTGACCTGCCTTGCTGTTTGCTGCCTGTGCCGGGATAGCCTAGCTCTCTTTACTGAGGACTAACTGGTGGCTCTCAAGACTTGAAGGACTGCCAGTGTCTCACAACTCTCTCATGGGAGTGAGTTGCACTGAACCACTTGTACTGCTTTATAATTTAACTGTTCATTTCTTGTATTATATATCTAGCTATCTGTTTATAATTTAACTATTCATTTCTTGTATTATATATCTGTATATAATTTAATAGTTTATTTCTTGTATTATATATCTATCTTTACAAATATATATATATAAAATTAATAGCAATCTGATTTTATCTCTCTAGAGAACACTGTCTAACACAAAAAGAAAAACTATGAATCCCCATATGTGTATGTTTACAGGATCAGAGTTATGCTTCTGCAGAATAAGTAGATGCTTATGTTGTCTGATTGGAAAACAAAACAAAGCTTTCTTAGAAAAAATATCCTTCCAACCAGCCCTCTTGCATGTATAGCACCACCCATTTCCTGCTCTTTGCAAAGGTACAGCAGGCAGTTGTTGAAAAAGAAAGATCAGCTGAGGAATGGCATAGATTCTGCCATAATTGGCCTTTAATCTATCACTATCAATCAAGTATTCCGAGACCAAGAATTGGGAATAGGGTGTGAAATACAGAACAGCAAATGCATCAAGGGGGTGAGAAATATAGAGAAGTTGGGTTTGTGGGGTCCCTAGGCAGGCTGGATTTTGAAGGGAGAGGCACAGGCCAGCTGTGATTGGGGCACAAGCTATGTGGGTCAGTCACTTGGCCATTTAACAAACAGAACTGTACAGAAGAGAAGATAGAGTTTCCGAGGAAAGCGTAGCCCTTTTCCGACTTTTTAAAATCACGCATCGCTTGTGGCGAAATCTCATAAGAGCCCAGTTGACATTTGTATGTGGAAGACGTACCTTGACGATCTGAGTCTGTCTCAAAAGTGTTCTACCAATGGATTTGACTTTTGGCTGGCATCTTTAGGTTTGATTTCTTCAAAATCATCTTGAGGAAAACATTTCCAAGGAGCTCTTGGACACTGTGCTGTACTCAGAAACATGTAGAATAATTACTCTCTCCATTCGGGGCTCCAAGTGGGGATGCGAGGGAGCTGGAGATGTCGGCCAAGGGCCCTCCTGCAACAGACAGCCACAGCTGCAGGGGGAGGAGGCAGATTCTCGAAGCACAATGAGGTCTGCTCTGTATCCAGCGGGCAGGCCCTTACCTGTCGCAATGCCAGGCCTTGGAATTACCCAAACTGAAAGATAAACAGCCTCTCGGGGTCAGATAAATTTTATCTGCATACTTAAAAGGGGGCCCTTCCGTGAGCATTCCGAAAGAGCAGCAGCTAAATAAATAAATAAGTAACATCCGATGAGAAAGAAGCCTTACATGATAAATTGCAAAGCTTTAAATGGCCATTACACTTGAGCAAGTCAAATGGCTACCAAATGGAGTTTCATTTCTCATTTTATTTTTAAACATTCATATAAAATTGCACGGAGGAAAAGGAGAAAATCCTTGAACTCCCGTGAAAGACATTTTGTGCCGCGTATGTTGAATTACTATTAAGTATTCACCTGTCTTAAATGGGCTCTTTCTCCAGCCTCCGCATCATACATCTTAATGTCAGTAACATCTGCAACGGAATGGTAATGCGGATCAGTGTAGATAATCACCAGTTAATAAGAGCTTCAGCCCGTGCTTGGGCTAGTGTACATCCTTTGGTGTATTTCTTTAGCTAATTTCCCCCATATAGTTTTATGAAATGCGTGTGCATGATCAAAAGGTGCTTGCGTGTGAAATTAGGCAAAAATCAGAATCTTAAAAAATAAAAATAAAAAAGAGACCATCTTAATGGACCATTTGCCTCACGCAGTCCGTACCTCCGTCCGCTTTCTTTGGAACTTCGATCTCAGAAGCTGTCATTCCAACCTCACCCTTGCATTGGATTTGAGTCAGTCTGTGAGGGTGTCACTTTGCCTTGTGCCCCACAGACACGAACAGATGAAAAGTTGAGTATCCGAAGTTCCCTCCTCCCTCGACAAATCTCAAGCGCTTTGGCTCTTGTGGGGACACTTTGACCTTTCCTGTTTCCGGTTTTGTTGCTCTGTCTCTGTATTTCTTTTGTTGTAGGATGCCATCGGACCTGACATCACCCTGGGTGATGCTGCGGGTAGTGGAGGGAAGATGGAGGAGTGAGCCGCTTTTGATTAGTTAATTCAGATTAGGGAGTGAATTCTGATTTCACAGCCGCTGTTAAGGTTCAGTGGCACTACCAATTTTTCCATTTCAAGTTCCCATATATAAAGCTGACAGTTTCCTCCACTAGAACTCCTTTTTAATGGTCCTCTTTGGCAGGGACCCTGCCCCCCAGGACCTCTCCCCCAGCCCCCCATGATTTTCAGTAGCCTTCCTCCCCATGCAGTTTTGCCAGAGCTACTGGGTCGTGCGCTTCAAATCTCCTGTAATTCCAGTCCTAGCAGGCCCTTAAAAATGTAGCAATGCACAGATGTGCAATGAAAGAATTTTAAATGTGCACTTTCTTTTAGGAATATGAACAGTGAATATCATATAAACCTCTGATGTGCCCCTTGCCACCCTCTAGAGCTAAGCCAACACTTCCTTCTGTGTTTCTATTCGGGGCTCTTAGGTACGTGGTCGGCCTTGGCTTTCAGTTCTCGTGATTTCCCATCTCTTTTCTGTGGTGCCAAATAGCTTACTGGTTGTTATGATGTGGCCAGGGGCCGGCGAGGGGCTGGTGCTCAGCCCTCAGGCTCCATTCCAGTCGTGGCTTGGGCTGCGTTTAATACAGGCCTTAGTTAGACACACTGTCTACTTCTCCACAAAGCTCCCTTTTACAGTTTAAATAAAGAAATGATAAACATCAAAAGATCAACAGTTTCCCAAAGAAGCCAATATATAACAGTCATGCCCAGGAGCGCTGTTATAACGGAAAACCTTCAAATGAGCCCTGAATTGTAGCTTTGTTCTATTTGGTTTTCCCTCCCTATAATAGGGTCCCTCAACAAGAGAGGGAGGGAGGGAGGCTTGAGAATCGAGACTGAAATGAGCCCAATCATTTAGACGTAATGAAGCAAAGAAACAATCTTTACTTCTGGAGGCGTTTCGCTCTTGTTGTCGGGGTTAGGGTACAGAGACAACTGAAATACAGCTGGTGCAATCCAACTGAAAAATAAGTCCTGTCATGGAACTCCGAATACTTTAAGCAGGTGAAGGGAGGATTCTGTGGGCAACGTGTGGAAAGCACCCTCCGAGGGGATACCCCACCCTATGAAACACAGCAAACGGGATGCCTCTCCTATTTGTTCTAGTAAAAAACTCGACATCTGCCATGTACACATCTTCCTTAGTGCAGAGTTTTGACAAAGTTGTGTTTTTCTGCTTTTAGAAATGGGCAGGACCCCTCAAATTCCAGAATGAAATCTGCATGTCCTTTTGGAGAGCGGGGCCTGTAAAGCACCAAATCTTTTCAGAAACCTCCATCGAGTGAGGGATTCCGACCACCGTGCTGGCTTCACTATGGCAGTGGGAGCAGTGTGGAGCCAGGCTGAGTGTGGTGGCCTCGTGCACTGTCCGTCTTAGCTATGAACTATGGGGAGAGTGTTTTGCATACATTTCAGCTGGGTGAGCTGTGTGTCTCCTTCCAGACTTAGTCTTTCCTTCCAGATGGGTGTGCAGGGACGGACTGCCTGATAAGCAAGGTAAGCACCTGCTTCCGGTGTCAACAGCATAGAGACGCCAGTTGTCCAGAGCAAAGATGCGTAAGTGCCAAGTAGCCAGGACACCAGGGAAAGCAGACTCCGTGGTGGAGGGGAGCTGGAAGGTAGGCACTCCAGGACACTGATACCAGTTCCAGTGTGGGAGAATGTGACAGCCAGGATTAATGTTCATGAAGGGTCACAAGGTCATCCATGTGCAGGGAACTATGAGGCCCTACCATGTCAACCCCTTCATTGACATTTATCTCCTAGGAAACCTCCTGTGTAATAGAATCTCCTGGGCATATGCTATATGCACATACCTATCACACATAGCCACCTGTTTCCTTTGAATGAGTAAGCAAAGGAAGGGGCCGCCCAGCATCACCGCCAAGGGCCCTCACATGCCGTCACCTTCTGCTGGGGCCCTGAGTGTATAGAGGAATTAACTGAGAGGCTGTCTGATGTCCACGGAGAACATGTGCCTAATCGCATGAAGGGCAGTCAAATGCTGCCTCAAAAGCACTGCATAGTAAGGACAAAGAGGTGAGATGCGGACTGTGAGGCAAGACACTCGTTGGGCTGGTGCCTTCCCAAGGTTAAAGGAAATGCAAGCGGAAATAGGCCAGCGTGCCATGATGACAGCCAGAGGAGGGGCAGCAGTGCGGGGTTGAGGAGTCCCGACCGGAACCCGGAGAGGAGACTCATTCCCGTTTTCGTGTGGACTTCTCCACAAGGGCTTCGTCAGCACGGCTCAGGCCTCCAGAGAAGCAGGTCACTTTTTTGTTTAGTGGCTTACGTTTGTCCATCCGTCATGCGATGATGACGAAGATTTCCTCTGCTCCCCCTGTCCTCACTGGGAGTTTGGTGAGATGGATGAGACGGGGGTGTGGACGGACTTCCAGTTCTTTGGTGGCGAGGCTCCTGACACATCCAAGCTTGCATGCTTTGCTCAAGAGTATCGGCAATCTGTCACAAGGTGGAGGGCTGTCAGGCAGCCTGCGGGGCCTTCAAAGACACTGAACCTCACCATCTTCTCCCCTGCTGGAGAGGCAACATTTCGCATCGCTGTGTAGACCCACTTTGAGTATTGACACCTTGAAGTAAATCCACTTTAGTGCGAGGTGAAAGCCAGCTTTCCCCCCACATATCCCAAGACTCCCACTTGTATAAATGAAAATAAGGAGATTTATGGAATGGCAATGCAAATCTTCATGCTAATCAGCAGAGTTAAAAAAAAATCTGCCAGGCTCCCAGAACACGCCGGTGGCAAGTGTACTGCTTCAGCCTGCAAGAGACAAAGTACACTAGTGCAGATCAGTTCGTCTAATTTATTCAGAGTCATTGCCATATCACAACCTTGTGTTTGATTTTCTTATAAACTAATAATTTCTTGAATGAACTAATACTGCTGCAGCCACTAGTACCTACCTTGTAGAAGTTTTTTATTGTTGTGTATGCAACTAAATTGAAATATCTTTCACTTGAAATATTGACTTTAATATCTCATTTGAAAAATTCATGAAGCCTTTGATGTTAAATCCATACTCAATTTAGCCAAATGCCATTAGAATATGCAATACGCCTGAATACAGAAAGCATTATTGTCTGTTTCTGCAGAAGAATTACATTTTATGACTGTAGTGTCAGGATCTTTTTTGGATTTGTGCATGAGGAAAAGAAGGGGAAAGGCAGCACATTAGAGGCAAAATGAAAAGTGGTATTGATTAGGCTCTCATTTACCCGCTCGCTGCCTCATTCTCCAAATGCATGGAAATAAGGGTCGTGCCACCGCAACGAACAATGCCCCATAATGAATGGAACAATCTTTAGAAAATTAGTGCGCGCATGTGTGCTGGTGCACAGATGTTGCTCCGAGGAGCTGTCATACATTTCTTTTACATCTCCATTTACATAAGTCTCTTTATTTCCTAATACTGGCATAATAGAAACATGACAATAGCTAATGATTCCGGAAAACAGGGAATGTAAAGGCTGTCAGAAAGGTAGAATGTTTGTTGAAACCTATAGCCATGCTGCATTACAACTGCATTTCCTCGACGACGCCTGTTAAAAATATCCCTCTTGAACTGAGAAAAGACCAAGACAGGTATGAAGAAGCAAAGCAACAACAACAAACACCTCAGAGAGTTCAGCACATGCAAAATGACCCCCCCCCCCCAGGTGAAAACGCAGACCAGCAAACATTGCAAAATCCACTGTGTGGTTATAGAATGCCTTTTTTTTATTTTTGCCTTTAGTAATTTATGGGCACTCTCCCCCTACCTATCGATCACATTTTTAAAAGTAAACTGCATTAACATTTTAGACTAGAATGGCTCCAGAAAACGTTTGGTTTCTATCACTATTTAAACGTCGTCCCAGCGCGTGCTTTCTGCAGCCAATACAGGGCAGGGGCTTGTGGGGTGTCTGCACCACCGGGTTGACAGGTCCTCCAGGATGCCCCAGGAACCAATCGGGGAACAACGACGGGGGCGAGTCACGGCTCGTGTAAGGCTACAAAGGACACATTTTTGAAACGTAAAAGAAAGGCGAGCAGAGAAAAGATGTAGAATTGAGACCCCCTGACCCAATGAAAGAACTGACTCCCTAGAAGCCTGAAGATCTCTTGGAGGATCTTTCATGCAAGCCTTGCACGCCAAGGCCGAGTTAACCCCAGGTTGCTGCCTGCTCTGTAGCACCATCTGCTGGTCCGTCTTTCCTCTCTGTTCTTTACTGGGGAGAAGTGACTTGTTCTGCTTGAGACAAAGCTCACGATGGACTTCAATTTTAACCTGCAACATGTGAGGTGCAGTTTACATAAACTGTGTGTGTGTGGGGGGTGGTGAATTTTAAAGAACAACAGCTGTAATAATTTTAGAGAAGGCTAAACAGAACGGGACGGGCTGCACAGAATGTATCAAAGTGGCGGCGGTTCACATCGCTAAAGGAAAGATGCCCCACCCCACCTTTGATGGAGAAGCAAGTCTAAGAATCACATGCCTCTCAGAACAAGGCTCAACCATCTGTCCAGCAAGTGGAGGCTCACCTTGATCCTTCCACGTCTGTGCACCTTCCACCTGATTAAATTAGGCCATTACTGAAAGAGGTGTAAAATTGAGCACTACCCATCACAGCGATTGAGTTAGAATATCTACATAATATTCACACCTCTCAACGGGAAAAAGGAATTTTTCTTTTCAGTAGTTATCATTTTTGAAAACCCAGGTTGACTTGTAAGCCCCCGTCTGCTCCTACCTTACTAAGCACTTCCTCAGCTGATGCATTTCACTGCGTTGATCTCACTGATAGGGTAATCCAATCATTGGTCATTCAGACACACCGAGACTGGTAGCCATGTGTGGAATCACCTGCTGTTAATTCAGATAGAGGTATGCAGATGGGACTCGGGGACCCAAATGTGTTAATCTGAGAAATCCCCCGGCAATATCCCATGGATTACAATATTGCAGAAATATCTGGTATATTACTGAAAGTTAAATACTTCTAGAATTAATTATTAAAAGTGTATTTACCAAGGTTTAGCAACTATTTAATATGTGTTGCTTCCCCATGGGAGATGAGCCTGTCTAAGGGCTGTGGAATCCTGGGGCCTTTGGAATTTATTTAACAAATGATAAGCACCTGATTAAAAATAAATTAAATGCTAGTTAAAAGTACTTAGGGAGCTAATTTAAAGTGTTTCATTAGTAAGGAGTTTCATGATCCCATCTTTATTGTTTCAGAATAGCTAACTTTATAAACTGGAATATGAAACAAGATGGCTGCCAGAGAAGAATTATACCAACCAGATGTCTTATTTTATATTTTTTCAATCTTGTGAGGATTTTTTGGTTTTTAGATGAATTCTGTGATTATTTTTCTGTTTTTCTTTTCTTTCTTCTTTGTGGGATAACTCTGTGGAAACAACTCTGGTAAGGCACATAATTTTAGAATGAAGTTCTTGGTAAGAGGTTCACCAGTTGCAGGCTGATCATAGAGAATTTGTCTGCACTGTTTCTCTTTTAATTGTGGCAAATGTATGGCACTAACCCGGGCTCTAGTTTTCAAGCTATTTATAGGCTTAAGAATCTACTTAAGGTAATGCATGAAAGAGCTCCATTCTCTCTTGTTTGGTCATTCATAGGAAGCAATGTAAGCCATAGTTGGTGATACAGCTCACCGCCATCAAGCCTATTCTGACTAAATAAGATCACCATGATGGCTTGATAACTTGACTCAAATTCTTCTCAAATTAGAGGCCCTAATTATTATCATCTGCCACGCATTATGCTAGGCCCAACCAATCACTTTCTCTTTTTGGAGGTCAATTTTCCAAGAGTTGATACACTTAAAAAAGTTACATTCATGGTGTACATAATGTCAGATTCAAAAG
This sequence comes from Tenrec ecaudatus, assembly GCF_050624435.1. Taxonomy (NCBI): domain Eukaryota; kingdom Metazoa; phylum Chordata; class Mammalia; order Afrosoricida; family Tenrecidae; genus Tenrec; species Tenrec ecaudatus. The sequence continues at coordinate 120,111,395 of NC_134530.1, read as the reverse complement.
GTCAAGGCCACTATAGGTCTTCCCTGGCTCGGTCAGTCCCAGATCACTAACAGGTTTGCTCCTAAGTCTACCTAAGTTAAATATGTAAATAACTTAAACCATGTGTGAGTCCCCATAAAGTCAGTCAAACGACTGTCTTACTAGCTAGTAGATGACCAAACCAAACCACTGCCACGGTGTCCACTCTGACTGACTCACAGAGGTCTCATCAGACAGTGAAGAGCTGCCCCGATGGCTTTCTGAGACTAAGTCTTCAGGGGAGTGGAAAGCACCTCTTTCTCCCGCGCAGCAGCTTGTTGTTGGGGATTGCTGAGCGTGTAGTTACCACTGCGTCACCAGGGCTCCTCTGTGTAGTGGAGGAAGGGTCTCCAAAAAATTCATGGAAAAAATGGAATTAAAATATAATGGGATTGTTCCATGAAGTTTTGGATTCCTCGCCTATAGACTACTTTTATATGCACAGGAAATATTAACAGAAACATTCCCAGATCCGAAAACACATCTTAATAATAATATTATTGTAATAGTAATGTTTTGATGCATGTTGCAAAGCCACACTCATTTTTTATTGTGAATCATTTGATGTACCTCAAATTTTAATATAGTAGGCTTTGAGTGGACTTGCTTCAAAATGCAGATTGTACATAAGGCAGATATTCATAACCTTGGAGTTTCCTGTATAGAGATTTAGTGGAAAATGGAATTATTTTCAAACAAAAAAAGTTTCATCAGAACACACTAAAAATATAATTGCTCATATTTTTCACAATCTAAATTATCTTTCATGATTCAAATCAACTCATTTCTTTGTGCTGACACTTTTTACTATTTTTTAAAAGAGCTAGCTCCTTGATACTAGGATCCCGGCCTTTATGTAATTAAAAGGGATTCTGGGTCTCAGTGCATTATGCTTAATATAAACCCATCAAAAGTAATGATAACCCCTGGACTTGGAACTTACTCACATCGACGTCTCAGTGCTGCAGGGCTTGAGGAGAGGTTTGTTCAGAGGCAACCGTGTGTGAGTGGGAGTGGGAGTGGGAGTGGGGGCCGTGGTACTGAAGCCAGGCTCGCTTCTGCTGAAGAGAAATGCTGTCTTCGATAATGAGCTGCTGGCTTCTCCTGGTTATTCATTAGCATGGCTGTAGCAGAGACGGTCTCTGAGCTGAACAACAGAGACCTGTCTTTAGACGTCTGCAAGGATCAGATGATAAACGAGAGGTCACTAGATGGGTGCACATCTTATTAAAAAATGTGGCAGACATATTAGGGATTCTGATAGGATGCTTCTGCAGCTTCCTAAGTGTAGACCAAACAGGAAAAAGCCAATCCTAAATGGCAACTTGGGCACTTGGTAGCAGAAATCTTTCCTGAGCCATCACCCAAAAAGGAAAAAATGCCAATCAATAAGCAAGAGGACCTTTTCCAGTACAGGGTCTGAGGTTGACTTGTGTGGGTTGTGGCGAAGAGCTGAAAGTCAATGATAATAATAATGATAATAATAGAGTCTGTTTATCTTGAAGATCAGGGATAATCAACCTGAAAGGCAAAGAGAGTGGCCTTCTTCATTTGTCAAGCAGCCCTTGGAACTGTAGGGTACAACTACTTATGGCTCCCGCATGAGGCGACTCCAAAGCAAACTCTACTACTCGCACAAATCCTGAAGAGAAACGCATGCAGAGTGAGCCATCCGCATTTAGTGAGAGTACATGTTCCATCATTGGGAGAACGAATAAAATCAAGTAAAAATAGAATGTGCCTTGGCTAAGCTCATTGGCCACGGCCAGTGGTCAGGCAGCAGATGTGGTCTTTTTGTTACTCGCAAAGGATTTGAAACCTCTCCTGGATCACCTCCCACCACCGTGGGTCCCTGAGCAATGTTGATAACCACTAGCCAAGTGGCGGCAGCGACTGCTGCTGAAATTACCTCTTTGGTTTCACACAGAGCCATCCTCAGTCCATGGAGAACAGCCAGTATGTCTGCAGAAATGGAAAGTTAGGGACTGATTGCCTCACATTGTATGTTGGGGTCGCATTATTTCATGGGAGACATGTCAGCAGGAGGAATATCTCATGATACAAGTATTTTGTGCTGCCAGGCAGTATTGACAAATGCTGGGCGGGAGGTGGGAGGGTGGGGGGTGCTTTTTAAAAAGTTGCATTTGGACCTTCAGCTACAGCAGAAGTGTCTTGGTCTCTGATGCAGAGGATAGGGATGCTAAACACCTGGGTGCCGTCACTCTGTGCATGACCATTTATAATGATAATAATGTTCAGGTCTTGCACTGTGGTAAAACCACAACTTCTGAGTATCGATATTTGGCACCTAACTCAGATTTGTACATTTGAACGTCAACTAAAACTCTTCTTGTTGCACTAGCAGCAGAGCCGCTCTATTCCCCCTTACTGGAACACTGTTTTCTAAGGGAGATGTTTAAAGCCATTGAGGATTTGGAAGCGGGCTCAAAAAGGCTGGTTCGTCTCTGATGAGCACTCAGATTGCTATGATTTGTTCCTTCAGAGAGGGAAAATGAAAACGGATGGCCAATGAATACAGTCCAGCATCAAGGGGTTATTAGGCAGACCACTGAGAGAAGAAGACAATAATTATTGGTTACAGCTAGCATGTATTGAAAGGAGCCGTGGTGGTGTAGCTAGCGTGTAGTGAAAGGAGGTGGTGTTGGTGGTGTGGTGTGTTGTAGGAGCCTGCTTGGGTTGTTAAGCATAAGTTCAGTGGTTTGAAAACACCAGTGCTTCTGCAGGAGAAAGTTCTACCCTCTTCTGTAAGGCCGCTATGAGTTGGAATCAACTCAATGGCCACGAGCTTGATTTTTTGAAGCATGTATTCAGGTCTTGTGTGTTAGGCACAGTACCAAGTTCTTGCATATCTTTATTTTCCCCAACCACTGGTAGGTACTATTGTTTCTGCAGATTTTTTTTCCCCCAGTGAATAAAATCACTGCTCAGAGTAGTAAAGGATGTTGCCTAAGGTCATTCAGCTAGTATGTGACAGAGCTGGGTTTGACCGATGTTTATTCCATGCCTCAGATTCTTCGCCTTGAGTGTAATGAGGCAACAGGGGGACATCGGTGTGGGTGGTAGAATCCTCACCTTGTGCGTGCCAGCCCTGAGTTGGACATTAGCACTCTTGACTCGGGAGATGTGCATGTTGCCGCAGTGTGGAATGCATTTCAGCAGAGACTGCGGTCTTAATGGGACTAGAAAGGAAGGTCTGAGGACCTACATCACAAAGTCAGCCAATGAACACTCCATGCACCGCAAATGTCTGATTCGAAAACAACCACGGAGACAGTGTAGGCACAGGCGGCATTTGCTCCCTGTACGTAGGGTCGTCATTTGGTGGGCTGGCTCAATAACAGAAAACAATAACAACAGCAACCAAATGGGATAACCTACACAAAGTTTATGTCATAGGGAATGCAAAGCACTCAGGTTAAAAAAAAAAGTTTTATAACATATGTTTCAGAAACTCAGAGACTCTGCTGTGTCATGCCCTCCAACTTTAGCTACAGAGCAGCACCTCCCATTCGAGGTGCCCCCACCCTGTGGCTGACAGTACTCTCCCTTCTTCGCTAACTAATAATGGGTCTGGTGGGTTGGATTTTGGTTAAATTTGGTTGGAATTCCTCCGTAGATGCTCTCTCCATATTCATTTAGGCTTACACAGTGCACACTGTTGCTTTGCATTCCTCGTACTTAGGCTCTGATGCAAATCCTTCTCTGCAAGGTGGGCAGGAAAGACCTAGAAGGAACGGCTATCACAGAACTCACAGCATGCTCCTGGGTCCCGCTCTACAGAGTTTTGGTACTTTCTCGGGACATCTACTAAAGGACCAAATGAGTTTTCCAGTGTGTTTTCAAGGAAACACTTGTGAACCACAAGTCCACTAAGCTGATCTGGACACAGTTGCCCTTCCTTTTAACTGGGGTAAAGACCGGGATTTGCCCTCTTATCTGCACCATGTGGTGGACAGAATGGCGAATTTGCTCCAATTCTGCATGTGGAAAATAGATGCCGTACCCTTTAAAAGTTACACTTCTCCTCCTTGCTCAGTGCTCCGTGGCAGCTGCCTGCCTGGCGGCTCCTGGTAGTTCTGTGAAGTGTGTGGGCAGAGCAACAGAAGGGTTGAGGAAGGAAATAGAGGACTGGAATA